>NC_139767.1:34951306-34966306 GCF_965231275.1 Zosterops lateralis | reverse complement strand
TAGCCAAGTGTTGTAATGTGCAAGGGGGTTTTTGTGTGTCAAACATTGGCAGTGGGATCCTGCTTGTCTTCCAGCACAAAGCGCTCGCAGATATTGTCCTATACAATAATGCTTAACGACCATTGTCTACCATGATGATTTACATGTGGTTTTCATTTTGGGGGTGAAAAAAAAAAAAAAAGTAGGAAAGGAAGGATTTTGTGTGTGTGTGTGTTCCTGTGTTCCCCCTTCACCTAACACAAAAAGCCTTTGGCTAAACTGTAAAAAATAACCTTTATGAAGCCGTGCTGCTGTTAGAGAAAGCCTCTCTAACTGAAGTGATGGTGACCTCATTGTGCTGGGGTGTAGCAGGGACAGCCAGCACCCTGAAATATGGCATTAGCCCCAACTCTTCTTCCTCTGCCCACTTGGAACCACATCCAAATCCAACCTGCCATTCTCCCTTTGAAGTGTTGTTAAAATGTCTCTGCATGAGAAGAGGTGCTTTGGTGCACCCCTGCCCCTCCTCTCTGTCCCCCTTGAGCCCGAGCCTGACAAGGATTGCAGTGTGCCACCTCTGCCCACAGCAGATTAATAACTGACACTGTTTTAGCAGAGTCATGAGGTTCTCCACAGAGTAATTTGTTTTCTCCTTCCTCACCAGGCCTTAATGTTTTTTTTATAAACATCTATAGCAAGGCCCTGCTAACAGGAATGACTTATGGCCAAGGATGTGGATAAAAGGTGAGCTTGGGTTTCTGAGCTGACAAGGGCTCAGAATTACTCTTTCCTTTATGTAAATGGACTTTGATGGAAACAGAGACCAAAGTTCTGGTGATCAATGGACAAGCTTCTGACATTTGATCAGAACTTCGTGGTGTCCCACTGGTTTCCATTGCAGTGTGATAAAATGTCTATTTAGAATCATAGAATAGTTCAGGTTGGAAAATATTTTTAAGATCACTGATTCCAACCATAAATCATCATGTCCAGCTATACTGGAGACATTGGAGCAAGTCCAGAGAAGACCATAAAGATGCTTAGGGGGATTGAACATGTCTACTATGAGGAAGGTCTGAGAGAATTGGGATTGTTCAGCCTGAAGAGGAGAAGGCTTCAGCGAGTCCTTAGAGCCCTTCCAGTACCCAGCAGGGCTCCAGGAAAGCTGGAGAGAGACTTTGGGCAAGGGTGTGGAGTGACAGGACAAGGGGGAATGGCTTCCCACTGTCAGAGGGCAGGGATAGATGGGATATGGGGGAGAAATTGTTCCCAGTGAGGGTGAGAGGCCCTGGCACAGATTGCCCAGAGAAGCTGTGGCTGCCCCATCCCTGGAATTATCCATGACCAGATTGGACGGGGCTTGGAGCACCCTGGGATAGTGGAAGGTGTCCCTGCTCATGGCAGAGTGCTTAGAACAAGATGGTTTTTAATGTCCCTTCCAACCCAAACAATTCCCTGATTCTCTGATATTTGATGAAGGATGAGTGTATTAGAAATATGACAGTTACCCATGTGGCATAATCCTTTTCTCTCCCCCAAAACTACACCACCAGCATTTATACATCCATTATTCCCTCTCATTCACCCGAACCTTATGGTTTGGTTTTTTTCTCCTGTGTGTTCTGTATCATCTAAGCAGTTAAAGATTTGATAAGAGAAAGTTGTCAGAAATCAATTCTTCTTCCCCTAATTGCACGGGTGTGATAAAAGATCACACGGGGAATCTGCAAGAATTTACACATGCACACAAACAAATAGCTGCTGTCAATTCACATGGAAGATCAGATAATGCCATTATCTTGTGTCAAACCTACCAGTGTGTGACAAGAGCATGGGGAAGGATGTGGGGCAGGAGATACGGGAGCAGGAGGAACAGTGGTGGAAGTCATGATGAGTAAATTCAGAAGGAAAAAAGAAACCCCAATCTAGATTGCAAAAAATTATCTGAAGATTTCTGGTCTAAGGAAAACTGGTGTGTTCAGAGATAGTTCTGTGTCTAGTTATCTGGTTTTGTTGTAGAGTATAATGAAGAAATGAGTGCATGGAGGACAGTCTGTACTGTACCAACATCTCACTGCCCAGCATGATGCCCTGGTCCCCTGCACACAGGAGCAAGTGCTTGGAAATGGTTGTCCCAGATGGGGACAAGAAGTAGGTGTTGTGCCTTTTGTGATGAGGCAGCTCTTCATCAGTGAGCTGAGCACAAGTCCTTTACAAGCTGTTAGAGAGAGGAGCCTGGAGAGGGATTTTTAATAGTATTTTGTATTTATTTTGTACATATAATATGTTTTATAGTAGATTATTAATATAGATTTTTTTAATATTTATATATATAAATGTAAAAAAACAAGAATAGTAACTTGTTCCTCTTGGCAGCACAATGCAAGATTTAAGATTTCACTTTTTGAAATCTCAACTGAAAACTATTTCCTATGGACACACTTGAGAATATAGAGATTCATATTTTCCTCGTGCTGTTGAATATTTTGGACCAAAGCTTATCCCATCAAGATGCAGGTGTAGCAAGACAGCAAAACAGGAAGGAAATCCATCTAGAAATCACATTTGAGTACCCAGAAATGCCATTAGGCTCAACAGGCATTCTCAACATTGTGAACAGCCTGCAGAGAACAAGGAAGTGTGCTGAATAAATAAGGCAGACTGAAGACAGAAATACAAATATTTATACAGTGTTAACTAGAAGGTACCAAATAGGATAAAAAAGCCCACAGGATGTAAAATAACAAATTTAAAATGGGAACTTTTTTGCTGTGTTTAAGGAATACCATCCAGTATTCCCAGGGAAAACAGCACTCACCAGAGCAGTGGCACTGATGGCATGTGGTGCTGAACCTCTGCCATGAACATGTGGAGGCATTCATGTAGAAGTTGACAACTTTCCCTCTTGCACATGTGAAAATAGTCTGATTTCACATTAATGCAAGCTGGGATTAAGTTTGGGAGCTGATATTACTCTTTTAGACCCACAGAATGATTTAGGTTGGAAAAGACCTCTTGAGGATCATTGAGTCCAGCCCATTCCCCCAGCTCTGCCTAGCCCACCACTAACCCATGTCCCCAAGTGCCACATCCACATGCCTTTTAAATCCCTCCAGGGATGGTGACTCAAACAAATAAAAATTAAAGAAGCTAATGAAATAATCTTAGAAGTTCAGCCTTAAGTGGAAAGACAGCTTGGAAGTGCCCATTCTTTGGTTGTTCATTCAGTGATATCTTATCCTGCAGCAAGGGAGTTTGAGGCACTGAGCCCTTCCAGTGGAAGATGTGTTATTCCTTGATCACTGTTTTTAAGAGCTAGTAGAAAAGTCCAGAATGTGCTGAAGGTGTGAAAATTCTGCTATAGAGGAAATCTCAGCATCAGTTTCTCCCTCTTTCTTACAGAATGTTTTCTCGAAGGGTTATGGGCAGTTTACAGTCCAGAGGAACAAACATCTCTAAATTTTGCTACTGAAAAAAAAAAAGAAGCTCTGTGTTACCTTCGCATTCTTCAGCTGAGAAGCCAAATGGAATTTTGGTTAGTTTGTTGTGTTTATAGTACAGGCAGAGCCTCAAGTGAGTGTTCCAAGAACAATAACTGGGCTTGTGAGCATCTCTTAGTTTCCTTCCTTCCAGCTCTCTGGTTGAGATGTGGGTAACTAGAGACTCAGAAATACCATCTTGTAGTCACAAATCAAAAAAAAAATAAACTACAGTTTTGAAAATTTTAAGACAAACTTCAATGCTGAGATAGAATGGCAGGAATTAGATGAGGGCTGTGATATTCACCTGTGAGGCGCCGGGAGACCACAAAAGGAAACAGCCTCAAGTTATGCCAGGGAGGATTAGGTTGGATATTAGGAAAAAAAATCCTCACCCAAAGGGCTGTCAAGCTCTGGCAGAGGCTGCCCAGGGCAGTGGTGGAATCCCCATCCCTGGAGGGATTTAAAATGCATGTGACTGTGGCCCCTGGGGACGTGAGTTAGTGGTGGCTTTGACAGTGCTGGGGGAGCAGTTAGACTCAGTGACTTTTGAGGGCTTTTCAGACCTAAATGATTCTGTGATTCTTTGACCTTTCAGCTCTCCAAAAAGTCACATGTTTGCCAGTCTTACAGAAAGATCCTCAGAGGACAGTGAAGGTGTTTGGGTTTGAGTGGTGTTTTTTGTCCCCTGGTTTCAATTGCCTGGGCTCCTTATTAATTGTTGAAGCAACATTCGCTCCATTGGTATCAGCAGTGTAGGAAAGGAGAGGGGACCTATCTCAGAAATACAAAGGGCTGAGATATTTTGTGATCTTTTCCCACTCAAATGTATCCTTCAAATCTCATTCCCTCAATCAAGGGAAATAATTTCAGTTACCCTGGTCACAGTAGAAAGCAGCCCTCTTTTTGAATGTCTTTTTTCATTAATGTAGATATGTTTCTGAGATGAGAAATGATGTTTCTTCTAATTACGGTTACATGTAGTTAATTTCCTTTTTTTAAAAGCTCAGTGTGAAAGGCAGTTTCCTTTAAAAAGGGAGGGGGGAAGAAAAAAGTGATACAGCTGATGTTCCTGTTGCCTTAGCAACAGATTTATTTATTAGGGTCTGAAATGACATGAGTTAATATACCACATACCTGCTGATCGGCAAACTCTCCTATTTCAGCTCCAGTTGACAATTAAGTCCTGGACAGCTACAGCCAGGGGTTAATGTTACTCATTAGGAGAACTAGGTCATTACTGGGAAATCAAGGCACTTAAGGCAGCATGGATAAAATACAAAATTCAACATCTCAAGGAGTGAGGGGTTTTATGTTAATTAACCTTATTTTCCTTTCATTAAAAAAAAACTTTCATATATGCATATGACAGTGGATCAATTAATTGGGAAAGGAAAAAAAAGGAAGAAGTAAGCTGTAGTTTACTTTCCTCTCCTAGTTGTCTTCATTTCCTTTGGAAGGGTTTCATTATTTTATGGAAAATTCTTATGTCTATATGATGAGTAAAAAGGGTATTAAAATTAAGAAGGGAATCATCATGGAAATCAGCTTTACCACAAGGGAATGAGCAAATAAAAGCCTTGGAAATGAAAATAAATAAGCTTTGCTAATACCTCACCTAAGGAGCAGAATATAAGCCCATCAGAGCTTGGAGATATTTAGAGGTACTTCTTTGCTTCTTTATTAAGCAGTTACATAGTTATTTGACCTTCAGAAACCGAAACTTTAGAGAACTAATTCAAGTTGTTGGCAAATATTCTATTTACAGGAAGCTGATCAGTGGTGTAGCCCACAGTAACTCCTGTATTTAGTAATTGGCTTCTGATTTCCAGGAAAATTAAATATATTCTCTGAAAGTTTTATTAAGATATCTGAGTGGGAGTTTTAACTTGATAAGTCATAAGTGATTTAATAAAGCTCTCCTGAAAGCCTTTATTTACTAACTTTTTTCAGGCTTCATTCTGATACTGGAGAACTTAATAGGCTGAAAAAGAATCATATTAAAATAAAACTTATTTTTTTACTCACTGCTTCCCCAAATACGCTTTCACTTCTACTAAGCACTCTACTTTCTTTTCTGTATTTAAGCTCTGTGGCCCAATTCTGCTTCTTATTGTATTTAGACCAATTTGGTGTAAAACCTTTTTCTGTTCCCATGAAGTCAAGGTTGAAACATCAACTTACCTGGGCTGCACATACTGAACTATTGTTTCAGGTGGGAAGGGCATTGTTCTCTGTAACAAAAGCAAGATTAAAGCCCCATGAGTATTTTTCATCTATGTGGGATGGTTTTACACTCTGATGCACCTATTTTCTTAAATATAATAAAAATGCTGAATAATATCAAGATTCTGTATGAAATATCACACACAGAAACTTTCCTTGGAGGCCAAGTTGGTTTGGGTTTGGAGCAGCATGGTCTTGTGGAAGATGTCCCTGCCTATGGCAGGGGTGTTGGGATGAGATGAGCTTTAAAGTCCCTTCCCACCTAAACCATTCCATGATTCTGTGATGCTGTGATTCCCTCTGTGCTATCCAGATGCTCACAAGACAGCCACTTCAGTGCCATCCTCCAGAGCCTGTTACAATAAACGCTTTTAGCCACGGTTGAAAAGCTGATTTTGGGTTAATGTAAGACTACAACTGCATCACGAGGACGGTTGAAGAATATTTAGGCTTGGAACAGATGCATCACAGATTGCCCTAACAGCTCCAGTAAGATTGGCTCTCCCTTTTCCCAGGATGGGGAATTAATTTTATGGGGGATTTGTTTTCTTCCTGTATAGTTGTGAAATGCAAGTCTTTGAGCAGGAGCACATGTGAACAGGTGGGATTGAGGAATCCTCCAAGGCTTTTCCACCTATGCCTCTCAAAGCAATCCTTTTCTACTCCATTCATCTAATTTGGTTTTGGCCCTTCAAACCTCATCCTTCTGTCTTTGCCAGGCTCAGTTCCCTGGGCATCTCCTCACACATAGACTTGTGCAGCAAATTTGCATCTCACTCTTCTCTGTCTCCATCACTTCACTCCTTGTCTCTGCAAGGAACCTTCTACAACATATCCAAGATACAGCTTGCAGTTTTCCTAGGTAATGTTGTGCCTGTGCTTTTTTTTTTTTTTTTTTCATCTTGTTCTTCATATCTTCTGGAAAACTTGGGCAGGATTTTTTCTAGAAGATTATAGTCCAAGATAAGTTTCAGTTTTGGGAAGCATCATAGGCAAGGACAGAAGAGGTTTTGTAATACAAAGTCCCCAGAAGAATTGGCAGATGGTGCCACCATCCAGCCCCCTTTGTAAGTCCCGGCACCCTGAACCAAAGTATGGGAATAACCTTCAAGAGATAAAAATCAAATATTTCATAAGCAAGTGATCTAATATTCCTCCTTATTCTCACCAATAATAAGAGGGTTATGTTTCTTCCATCAAGGATGTTTTTAATTAGTTTCCTCTTCTTACCACACTGCAACTGTTCAAGTCTGTTCTCTTTGCCTTCTTCTCCTCCCTGCTTTCCCTTTTTTCCAAGTTTTCGTGCTCTTTTCCCCCTCCTGTGTCCTCTAATTGCTGGTTTTTTCTTGTCTGTGTTTGTGCAAACCTGACTCAATGCACTGAGTTGATTCCTCATTCTGAAAGCAGTGAGATTTGGAGTTACTTTAATCTTGTTGAATAATGAGCTTCAAGCCTTGGTGCCAAGAAAGTTCCTGGTTGGAAGCTTCTTCCTGGGAGATCCCAAAAGGATGAGTTATCTCTGGTACCTGAGCTAATTTCTCTCAGGGCATTACTCAGTAAAGAGCAGGATGTACTTTTTGACCCAAGCAGGGCATCTGATGGAGTTTTAAGTATCTTGGTTGTGTGAATCCATCATGGAAATCAGAGACGAGCCACAGAGTCTTGTATGGTGGGATCACCATTCCCAGGAAATTCTGTAGTAATGTAGTTTTTTGTAGTAATTTATACATAAATTTATATTTATGGACATTTTCTGTTCTTTCACGGAGCTGTGTTAATAGACTGTTGTCCACTTATTACCATATTTATAAGCATCTTATGATTGCCATGACATGACTTTTTTTATAGTATTTTATAGTTGTATTGCAATAGGATATGTTGTGTATGGTTATCAGGGCTGCCAGAGTCACTCGGGTATTTTATGACCTCCCAACAACAGGAAAACCTTTTACTATGTTACCTTTGGAACACTGAAGGAAGGGGTTTTTTGTTTTGTTTTTTTGGGTTTTTTTAATAAAGTCTTTGGGGTAGTCCATAACGTTTGCAGGGTTTTGTTACAAATTGAAATAAAGTGGTTTTGGTTTTTTTTTAAATCTGAATCTTCTACTTGGGAACAGCCAGGCTGGCCAAGCTGGACTAAAAGAAATGAAAGGCACTGGAATGAAAGGGCATTGATTTTTACACCAAGGTAACTGAGACCAAATGGTGGTCTTTGTCTTTAAAGCTTAATCTCCCTTTAGGAAATAAGCAAGAGACTCCATGACTGATGCTGATCCTGAGGTTTCTTTGGTTAGGGGACGTGCAGTTTTTTATTTTGAGTTTTTTCTTCATGAGTTGTGAGGGGAGAAGAAGAATCTAAACAATAAACTCCCAAGGTTCTTTCTTGTTTCCTTTTTTATGAATCTCTTGTAGATAACGGGAGATAGGAGAAAATGCTTTTCCAGCGTAAAGCAAAATGCCACCCATTTTTCTCAGGCCAGCAATTTGAACAAATCAGAGGGTAAAATACACACTCCTCACTGTAAATACGTCATGGACTCTAATAGAAAATAAAACACTGTATTTGCCAGTACTGTTTGGCTGCTTTTTTCCTCTCTGGTGCCATTTTTTAATTCTTTGGCTTGCAGAGGTGTTCTGAAAGCATGGGCAAGGATCAGGACCCTTTTTTTTGCTTGTAGGACCCACAAATTGCCAGCTAAAATTTATTCTGTAGGGTCCTTTTTCACACAGAAACATTTTCTTCTACTTGACTCCATTTTCTGTGAACTGAGGGGGTATTAAATATTGTGGTAACTTTTGATGCTGATGATGCCAGACAATGTTTAGAGGCACAATTATAGCAAAGACATTTTGTAGAGCAGATCAGCTGAAAAAGAAAACTCACTGGACTTAACTACATATTTACAGTCTACCTCAACCTCAGCTTGGAAATGTAAAAAGATGGAAAAATACTGTGATAAATTGAATAAATGGAAAGCAATTAACTTTTCCTTCATGTTTGCATTTTCATAGTTATTTCTTTTTTCCCCTATTTCTTTTCTAATTGTGCTTTCCTGGCAGTAACATTTCCTTTTTTGCAGTTATCATGAGCATTGTTACCAGAATTTGGTATTGGAATTTTAATTTTTTTTTGTCCCCTTTTTTTTCCTCTCATAATCTTAACACAGAAAATGTATATTAAAGTCATTTGATTTAGGAAAGTCTTCTGTCCTCTGTGAAAATAATTACTGGAATGTATTACATTTCATGTATTGAATAGGCTTGTAACATGAGTCCTCTTCTTTGAGAAGAATATTATTCTCCTAAAGTATTTACTGACTGTGATTCTCACCATATTTCTGTAAAAGCTCTTTTAAGACCATATCTTGCAGATGGGGAAACCTGGGGAGAGCTGTCTTGTGGGAAATCAGTGTCAGGAAAGGACCAGAATTCTGAAATTCTCTGTTTTGAAGGCCAGGTTTATCTTTCGTGGCCACACTTTTACCTTCTAACATTATTTGGTTTTATTAAACCTGTATTCAAATTTTTCTGAGCTCAAGATTTAATGTGAAATATCAAAGTGTAATACAGTGCATGCTATAATAGAGGGAAAAACATCTCTGATATTGTTCTTTAGATTAGCTTTGGATGAAGTGAAGCCTTGGTTTTAGTTCTGGAGGGTGTGTGTAGGTCTTCTATTTACCCTGTATTTATCCTTTTCCTCCTTGTGTTTTGATATGCCATACTTTTTTTAGTTTTCACCAGGAAAATATATATATTTTTTTTTCTCTTCTTATGTTTTTACTACTCTTTGAATTGTTTTGCCCAGTACCTCTGCCTTATTTTATGTCAGACTTGCTCCTCGTTACTTCCCTTTCCCGAAACAAAAGGATCAATGTCATCTATGTCAAGGTCTGTGTCTTGGAAACCTCATTTCCTTGATTTTTAATTATTGATTCTGTGCCCATGGACTTGCCCAGCCCTTCACACCTTTCCTGTGCTCTGCTCCATCTTCCCTTTCCCTGGCTGATGTCCCCTGTCCCGGTCTTTTCTCCCAGTATGTCTTCTGTCTCACCAGTCCTTGATCTCCACGATTGCTGCCCATCTTCATCAATAATGATTTATTCTTCAGTGGCCTCTTTTAACAGCTATTTTCTAGCAATCATTATAGGCAGGCAGAAACCCATCTTTTACCTCTTGCTGTATATCCTAACAAATTTTTAAAAATACAAAATTAAAGTCCTGCTTCAACTTCTAAGGATTTTGTGCCATTTCCCACCTTAGCCCGTCTGACTTGAAGGTGATTTTGGGGAATGGGGAGGCAGAAGGAGCTTCAGGCAGTGTGAACTCCTTGGATTTAAGGCACTGTACAAAGTGAAATATTACTATGTGCACACACAATTTAGGATTCTCTCCCACTGAAAATCTCCCATGCTAAATGTCCTAAATTTAGGATTTTTTTTAGCTGGGTTTAATTGTAACCCTTTCAGAATGTGTGGCACCTTAATGGTGGGACTCAATGGTCTTCTAAGTCCTTTCCAGCCCAAATGATTCTGTCATTCACAGAGGTGTCACCACAGGGCTGTGGCTTTCACAAGCATTACATGGGATTTATGAAGTATCTTCTCAAAATTAAGACTTCTCCCCCTGATTTTGCACTCTTTTTTAACTGATAAATCCATTAACCCCAGCTTTTAATTTTTTTTTTTAGTAGACTGCATTTATTTTCCCCCTTTGAGTAAGTCCTTCTGCTTTTCTACAACTCTTCCACTTTCTAATTGCATTGCTAGATGTGCCTTCCTCCAAATCCTAAATAACTGTCATTATCACCATGTAGGATAAGTTTACATATACTTTAAAAATTAAACTAAAGTCAGAGAAGACCATATGGGTCTCTTACTGAATTTCACCCAAATTCAAGAGATGAATATTCATTGAATAATAGAAAGGGCCAAATTCTGCTATTTCTTCTTCTTCTTCTTTTTTTTTCTTTTTAATAATGTGTTTTCCATCACTGGTCAGGGATGTGGGTGAGAATGACTCCAGTTTAGGTGGTCTCCATGTACTCTGCTTCCCCCCAGCAATGGGTAAAGTTCGAGGGGTCAGGTTGAATTTCCAAAATCCCTGAAGAGCAGAAGGGTGTTTTGGAGAATGTTGCCATTGATTGTATAGAGGAGCATCATCATAGTGCTATGAGGTTGCTTTTTAAAATCACTTTAGGCTGAAAAGTGGGATGTCAAGTCATCAATTAATCCTGACAGCATCCTTCTGTGGTGAAAAAATAATACAGTCACACCCATTTTACGAGCAGAAAATCTAAGGCAGAGATAATAACGGAGGCTCAGTGGTGATGCTGCTGCTCCCACCACACTCCCATTCCCTGTTCAAGGACACTTCTCAAAGTTTTATATCAGATTACAAAGGGAAGTTACTAAATCAGGATGAACCCTGGGCCACATCCCCCTACCCACATCACTAAACCTCAGCCAGTTCCTCAGAGAGACTTCAGATGTCTCTCTTAAATTGTGGGTTAGAGTCAATAATAAAAAAATCCTGGATAAAAATGAAACTGTGTAGTATTTGAATATGGAGATTGAATGTCTCCGAGGCAGGGATCTCAAATCTGAGGGTAGGTGAGGTGTCTGTGCCTGTTTTGTGGCATTACAGCTGTAGTTTGGTCATTCTGATGTTTTCATGTTCTTAGGATGAAATTTAGAGCATCTTCATACCATGCCCAGTTCTTATTTTTCCTTTACCAGATGCATATCAAATCAAGTGTAAATACAAAAGCATTTCAAATACCTCAACTAAACAACAAAGCCAGACCCTGGAGTCACATTTGCTTGATTTTCCCCCAAACATAATATCTTAAAAGAAAAGTTTGCATTTTAATATCAGGCTTTTTTTACTGTTTTGCAGTTCTTCTTCAGGAAATGGAGTATATATAATTAATACTGTTTAATAAAGCTCAAAAATGCAACAGATGCAGCCAAAAGTGCACATCATTTTGAGCAGATCTTTACAGAACAGACATTCCATATTGTGTTCATCTTTTTCCACGATCACTGCTATGGCAATCTGGTGTGTTTAGCAGTTGTTGCTGAGTAAGGCAGACTGGATTGTATATGATTTTCTCCATGTCAGCCAAGAAACAGAGCTCTCTCCTTTTTGATGCAGCAAAGAGGTGGTCTTGTACTATTTATTTGTTTCTACCAGGAGCAGCTAATGCCTTCAGTATCCTGCAAGAATAAAAATACATTGCAGCCTGTAGGTGCATGGGCCAGGAGTTTTCTGGAGGTCTTAACTGAAAATAAAATGCTTGTGGTGTGGAGAAGTCACAGGAACTGCTAAAATCACTTAAGATGAGCTCCCAAATAGAAAAGCTACAAGATTGACAAAATGTGTCATTAAAATCTGGGAGTGTCACCTAAAAGGGACACATTTTATACTGGGGGATGGAAGGAGGTTCACCTACAGCAGAAAACCTGCAAAAGAGGCTCCAGTGCAGAGGAAACGTTTCCCCTTTCAGCATTCCTTCTGGGTGCCAAATTTTCCTTCTGTTCTTCCCCACCTATTAAACAAAGCTGCAACTTCCAATTCCTATCAGTTTTCCTAAATATGTGCAGCTTATGTGGCTTCGCCGAGCTGTAAGGCTCCGTGTTCTCCTGCCAGCTCCTTGACAATGTGGCTCCAACAGCATCCTCCACTTTTGGCTGCCTCTGGGACCCCTGGTCTCTTCTGGAAAGCGAGAGGGAAAGCATATCCTTTGCTGGAAGGACTTTTTGTGACTGAGAAGCTGATAGCGGGGCTGTGAAGAGCTTGGAAAGATCCCTGTCAGCGTCGTGGCTGTCGAGTCTTCCGGCTCCGCGCGCGGGGACGCGCCGGTCTGCCGGCATGAGCTGAGCCAGGGGTGGGCTCGTGGCATCCCTCACCAAGCACCCACAGCAGCCTGTCCAGGGGAAACTGAGGCTCAGGGGAAATCCTGCCATGAATTACACCAACATGGTAGAAGTTTTCCTTGCAAGCATTTGTAATGGGGATGTTCTCTTCCAGCCAAATCAGAATCCATGAGATCCCGCGTTGGCTCTTTGAGCTGGGCATTTGGAGGGAACTCAATACTGGCAAAAGTTTCTGAACAGAAGTTACCTACCAGAAACAGGTGGCTCTTTTAAGTGTGAGGATGCAGCAAACTAATAGTCAGAGATCTGGGATCTTTGCAACTCCAGACCAGTGCTTGCATCCACTTGGGTTGCTGGAATTGCTGTGGAAACTCCTGGTTCACAGATGTGAAACAAATTACAAGGCTTATGCAGTTGCATTCCTCCTTATTGTTGGGAACAAAACAAATTGGAGAGATGGAGGACTTCTTAAAGCTATTATTGTCTGGCTTTATTTTAAGAAAATATGTCTAATTCTGAAAACTCCACAATTCCTGGAGGTTTCTCAGCCTAGGGAAGTCACATTAATTATAAGATTAATTTATTTTAATTCCCTAAACCAAAAATATTGACTGAATGAGAAATTAACACGTGTAGAGCTGCAGATGTCATTTGGCTTCAGATTTCCTGAATGATATAATTATTAATCTTTCATATAGTAGTGTGACAGACCTACAGATTTCATTCTGCAAAATTACTCTGTGAAGAAAGACACCAGGACAGCTGAGATATAGATTTTTCCCTTAATACAGGAAGGAAAATGGTGGAATTTTCTAAATAATAAATAAATCCAAAATATTTTAAAGGCATATGGTGCACATCTGTTGAAATACAATAATTTAAAGCAGAGTAATTAAATGCAAGATATAATATTCACCTTATAGTGAGGAAATTATCTCATTCTACTTTTAATATAACTTAAGGAATTTGGGAATTTTAAATCATTTGAGATACCTTTTGAACTTTTCATTTTGTGCTAGAAAAGAAAATAGATCAGAAAATTAGGAGAATAATTTATTTTTAGATAACCTAACTTGCGTTTCATGTCATTGAATGTCATACCCATAAAAACCTTTAATATTGTCTTCAGCTGAAATTTTAAATAAGTACAAGTTTCTTACATTCTGTTTTAGTTTTCAGTTAACTCCTTAAAAATCTAAAGGTAGAAAATGCCTTGTGATAGTTTATTCCTTTCTTTACTTAAAGCACTGAATGGATCATAAGCTTTTAATGAGTATAGCATGGATTCCTAAAATTCCATTTTGAGAAATCCTGTAGGTTTAGAAGAGGTTTTTTTAACCTGTTTCTCCTAAAAAAAAGAGACTTGTAAATTAAAGTCATATACATATTTTTTGGACAGGGAAAAAAACAAACTCAAAACTTCTTTTTTCCCCTCCCCATTTTTTCAAGTAATTTTGCCTTCATGTAGGTGCTTGGTCCTTCTCACTTTCAAAGCTGATAATATGAAGAGTAAATGCATTGTTTGAGGACAGGGAAGAGAGAGAAGAATCTGATGAAACTGAGTTTTGACCCCAAGTGCTGCATTGAGGAAAATGTTCAACCATGTGAGAGAAGCAAAGAGAGAAAATATTTGAATAAATTTAGTCCCCAGAAATGCAATTCTAGAGGAATAGTGTTCTGAGAAATAAAAAAACCCTCCCATAATTTCACAACTAAATGTAAACAATAAATTGAGATAAATTCTGTTTGTTTTAAGGGAACATGACAAAGATCCTGAAACTTTCTTTAAAGTCCTGATGAAGCTGAAAGAGCAAGATCTGCCTTTTCATGTGTCCGTCCTCGGAGAGACTTTCAGTGAAATTCCAGGTAGCTTTCCTTTTTTTCTTTAAAGTTACCATAAACTAGATACTTCCAGAAGTAGTTTTTATTTTTTTTATCTTAAACAATGTGCTTAAATTTTTCCTAGTTGTGAAACTAAATTATATTGATTGATACATTGTAAAATTTTAATTGAAATTATTAAAGAGAGCAAGCATTTTTTATTTTACTTGGCAGAGCAAGACCTTATTTATGACTTGTGGTTCAGTAACACTTCTGTATTTATTTAAATAGAGAGATAGGTGTGGGTGATTGGATGGTTCAGATAGGAAGCAAAATCTTTCAGGTCAAGGTCACTCATCTGAAATCCAGACTGAGATTTTAGCAGGTGAAAACACTTAGTTCCCTCTCAAATGTGAGGTAAAGGACTGCTCTGGAGAGCTTCTGGTTTGTATCTGGCATGAAAGTGGTCATTAATCTTTAATATTTTTATACCACTCTCTTGGACAGCCCTTCCGTTTCTTGGCTTCTGCAGAACCACAACTCAGTGAACAGTTTCACCTGTCTGGAAAATAAATAGATTTTATTCAGGCACACAGCTTTGTGCTTGAGATATTATG
>NC_139767.1:34861306-34946306 GCF_965231275.1 Zosterops lateralis | reverse complement strand
AATAAAGTAGGAGAAAGTGTGCAATTAGGTTTTTATCTGCAGTTACATGATGCATCCTGTGCTTTCGTTTAGAACATCACCTTGGTGGGTGGTCATCATCTTCCCTTGCACCAAAGCTGTACCTTCTTGACACCACACTTGATGTTGGATTCCTGCCCAAGCACCAAACTTCTGTTATTGTTGAGTGTGAAGGAAATCAGAAATGCAGCAATCAGCAAAAGACAAAGGCAGACCAGCAGTGTGATTCCAGCAGCCCAGTACATTATGGTTGCATTCCATGCGAGTTAAGTCACGATGGTAAAAGCCTTGGCAGGATTTTTTTTTTTTCAATAGTTTATTCATGATGTTCATTATTATGAGCTGTAAAGACTATGAGAATTTCATTTTTTAAATGTCTTATGGAATGTATCACTTTCTTAGATCTTGTAGACATGCTGTGGAAACCATAACATAAAATATGAGTTACTTACAATAACTAATTTTAATCCCATCTGCTAAGTATGACAACATTAGCATTTCCACTTAATTAAAAACACCCTTAAAGCAGCAATGTTTTAATCACTCCATTTTATTTACTCTCCTCCGGTGTCACTTATAATTGTAACTTTTTATTTTTTAATAATGAGGGATTTTTTTTTCTCTGTGCATCACACAAAAAAGTGCTGTCGATAATTAGCAGTCTTCTGTTATTACTAGACTCAGGTGTCACAACTGTGTCTCATCCTCATTACAGTAAAAAATTTCACCTATCAGATTCATTATTGCTAGATAATGCGACTGAGAGCCTTAGCAGGCCCTCCAGAAAAGTAATTCAGCCAAGCAAAATTATCAGCTAATTATATTTAGAATCAAAAGCCCAACAACTATTTGCAGATAAATTGTATGAATTGAAGTGAATAGACCTGAATATTAAGATTCATAGATTTAGCAGATGATTTGTTAATTGGAATAAAAAGACCATTTACTAGCCATTTTAACAATAGATCAATCGGAACTCTTATTTATTATTTAACTAGTAGTGCTTAAGGATTGAAATGAAGAGTAATTGTATTATTGTTATGATATGATACTTTTCTGGGAAAGGACAGAAACGCATGGAAATTAAAGGATTCTCTGTGCATCCTCACACCAAAGTCTGTATCAGCTTTGCCCAGTTTGATTTGATCTTTAGGTCTTAACAACTAGAGGGTGTAAGGTTTGTAGTAAAACTTACTACTCATAGTAGGGACTGGTCAGAAAAACACACCTAAACTTTGGTGCAGAAGGGGTAGCAAAGGAGTATGCAAATCAGATCATTTGCAAATGAAAGAATTCCAAATTTTTAACTTTCATCCAGCAAACCACGGAGGCATTAAATTCCAATTTTACTAATTCATGATCCTGGTAGAGGTTTTTCGTAAGGGGAAATTTCATACTCAAACGATGACTCAGATCCCATCTTGGCCTGCAGTTTTGTTTTAGGGAGCTGTTCTTTTTTTTTTTTTTCATGCAGACGATATGATTAAAAAGCAAATATTTTAACATAACTTAGTGATCTGAGCTATTACTGAAATGTCCACAGTTTCACTCTTTTTTTTTTTCTCCTAGATTAAAGAAAACTTTAAAAATCTATTTGCTTTGACATATGACACAATATTTAAGAACTGAAATCATCAATTAAATCACACATCAGAAACATTTCCCTTTGGTAAAAAATATAGTGCTAGACGATGTACACTTTGAAATTGTTGTTAATGTTTAAAATGCAATCTGAAGTGCATATGTTATTTAAAAAAAAAACAACATAAATTACAAATTTTAAAAGTTTATGAAAAAAAACCAGCAGTCATTTCTTAGCAAAAGCATTTGCAGAGAAATGTGTCTTTGGGGTTTGTGGATATGCATAGTTTTCTAACATGAAAGCTGAATATGTTATTCTTTATTTTCTTTTTTTCCCTGTTTAAAATTGAATAGATCTAAAAGAAACAGAGTCCTTTCAGGGTACCTGTAATAAAGTACCAAACCTGACATTCACATGAAGGTAGCAAAAGCCTTTGGGTTGTCACTGAAAATAGAAAAGGTGAACATTGACAAGATTTCAGATTTTTTTTTTTTTTATTCTAGGGAATGAGGGAAACTGAAGTTAAAAATAAAGCCCTCGTATGGTCAACATGTTGGAGGAAATTCAAAGCCTCTCATAAAATAAACATATTTTAAGAAGTGTTTTGAATTTCACTGTGTAATTTCTGGCCAACAGAAATTACAGTTGTATCTCTGGAGGGACGTTCTGTCAGATCAATGGTCATTATGTGAAAAAAATAAACTGAAACCTGGATGCCTTTAACCCATTCAGCTCTTAAAACCTGAACTCCAATGGGGACAGCTCTGCTACTGAAAAACTTTGCTCCACAGCAGTGCAATTCTTAAATATTTGGGTTTGATGTTACGGGAGGTATGTAAAATGTTCCTGGAGAAGAGAAAAGTACAAAGCTTTGCGCGCTTTGGCAAGGGAATTTCATCAGCGGTTATTAAAAAAATACAACAGTTTATGTCCCGAAAAATAAAGGAAATTATCCAAAGCATGTGAATAAGCTGAAATATCCCAGCCTGGAGCATGCTGCAAGTTGTTTCTGGGTTATATTTAGCTGTAACCTTTGGAGTCTGGAAGTCTGAGGGGAATATCTGGTGTGCCAGGTGAGGGTGGAGTGTGTGTCCGCGAGCACACCCTGGTGCAGCCAGCGTGCCCCTTGTTTTCCAGCAGCATTATTAAGCAAAGCCATCCATACTTCACCATGTTGTTACATGTGTCTGTCTGCTGATTATAAAATGTGTTAAACAGTATTTAAAAAACAAAAAAATGCAGAGCTGCGCTTTGATTTATTCAGCGAACAAAACATATGCTCGCTGTTCTGTTCTATGTAATTCATATGATCAATAAAATTTTCTTTAAAAAGAGCAACTTTGGCATTTAGAAGGATTATGCTGCTGAAGGAAAAAAAAAAAAAAATGCTTCCCTCTTGCTGCATGCAGGCAACCTCAAGGCTTTTGCACGGAAATAAGTTTTTTGACCGACTAATGTCTATTTTTGTGTGTTTGTGATTTGTAATCCTCAGGATGGAGGCTGTGCATTGTGGCTGTTACCCGCTGTGTCCCAAAGCCCTGGTGTACCCAGAGATATTCCCAGGTAGCTGCTTTGTTGCCTGTTCCTTCTGCTGAAATGTAATGACGTGATTCCTGCTAAAATCCAAAGTTTGGGAATAAACTTGAGTGAAAGCAATTGTTTATTTGGCAAGCCAACATGTTAGTGTTAAGGCAAATTTTATGTGTTTTAATACATTAGACAAAGTTTATATTTGCCATCTGTTCTTTTAAGATATCACAAAAGCAAATTTTGAAATAGCATTCTTCATTGTTAGCATACACATCCCGTAATGATAGATTTTTGTTAAAAGGTCACTGATGCTGCAATGGTTTGCAGATTTTTTTTTTTTGATACACAGAAGAGGAAAAAAAAAAAAAAAAAAAAAGCCAGGCTTGAAAATCACACCAAATTATTTAAACAATTTAATAGTTAATAGTATGCAACTGCAGTACAGGATACACACTAATGTAGTACCAGTTCTTTGAAAAATCTCATCACTAAATGTATCACATATGCATTGTGTTACATTAGAATAATGTATTTTAATCACCCAAAGGAGATGTCTAAACAGCACAACTACACAGTCTTATTTAGCATTAAACATCCTTGTGAGCTGAGGTAACCTTATAAAATCATGCTTAAATAATGTAAAACACGAGGCGGCACAGAGCAATATGCATTTTTAATTAGTAAAGTGACTAATATCGAGTGTGTGCTTTGAGGTTTTTGTTTCATTAAAAATGTATCTGTTTTTCCTGCAGCTGAATATCTGTATTCTACACCTGAACAGCTTTTTAAAAGGCTTCAGAATTTCTGCAAGAGACCAGATATTGTAAGGAAACATCTCTATAAGGTAGTTGTTTGGAATAGTTTTAGATGATATAATGCCATATTGAAGTACAAAGGGGGAAAAAAAAAAAAAAAAACCTTAAAAAAACAACATTTAATTAACATACTAATGTTTAAAGGAAACATGCTAGGGAGGGATATTAGTCGTTACACTAACAAGGATTAATTAAACTAGATGCCAGTTGTATTAACCTAGGTCTTATGAAATACGTGCACTTAATGCATGCTACATGTTTTTTTTAATTTACTGTTTTCTAAAATGACTGTCCTTTACATTTGGACCCAAGAGGCTTATAAAAATGAACCTGGATTAATGCAACTCATTAGTTTAAAAGGAAAATAAAGAAAGATCCTACAATTATACTAATGAGGATAAGCCTACCTTCCTATCCTAATTTAATCTTCAAAAAATGCAGGTGACAGGTATCAGGTAAGATTTCTTTGGCTTCTGAAATGATTTGAGTGATTTCCATAATTACAATTTTTTTTAATTCTTCGCTTCATAAGGTGTGTTGAGCGTTAAAGTTTATTGGGAGCATAATTTACTGGTGTTTATCATGTCCCCCTCTTTGCAGTTATTTCTGTAGACAAAGTCCAGGTTCAGTGGCAACCTCTCCATTCAGGTTTTACTTGAGTGTTCAATAGTAGGCCCACTTTCATGGTTTTAATTGGTGTATTTACACTGATGGGAGGCACACTTTCCTTTTTTTTTTTTAATTTGAATGTAGATGAAGCACTAAATTTTACATTATCCCAGTGAAGAGCTGTTACTACACGATGCTGCTTTCAGAAGAATAACTGCAGTTTTTTTGCATGCTGCTTCATACACTTACAGCGATTTTTGATTTTTACTGTCCTGCCTCTGCCATGGGCAGGTTGGATACACATCACCCCTGCACAACAAAGGTGTTTCAGCTGGTGAAAACCACTGAATTCAGCTGAAAGTCCTTTTAAAGGCTTGGGGGTGCATGGAAATGCTCCTCGTGTTAACCCGTGCGACACAAATACGGTTCTTGGAGCGTTCCCTGGCTGTGCCCGTCCAGCCTCACTCTTAATGAGCAGGTCGAGTAATCTCCTCCTTAATTTGGAGCCTCATGCTGCCAACAGACCCAAGCTCATGCCTCCACCTCCCTCCCTCCCTCTGGGGACCAGAAAGTGTTGGGTCTTGCTGTCTGCCTCTCTCTCCCTTGCTGCACACACCTAGTGGGAGCAGCGAGGGCTTAGCCCATGCCTTGACTTTTTTTTTGTAACCTAAAAATAGGCATTTACATAATGATACATCAAAGATGATGTTGTTTCTGCAGGAAACAGTTAAACCTCAAGGAAAAGAAAAAAAAAAAAAAAAAAGGAGAGAACCAAAAATGCAATTTAACACCCAATTTCAAGCTCATTATCTTTCATTGTCTATTAACTTGGCAATGGTTCAGAAGGTAGCTCATAATAGTTTAAAATGCTGACTGAACACTTCCAGTGTTCAGCATTACTTCTTGAGTCAATAGTATCGTAGAGTTAGGCATGGGGGCTTCAAAGGGAAAGCAGTCCTTAAATGTTTACCTTGGCATTTCCCAATGCTTCAAGCTCAGCTAATGGTTGCGTTCACATGGATCTTCTCCCACATGGATCCTGAACACGAAGCCAAGGCATGCAAAAAATACTGATATAAAACAGTACAGGTCGAAAATGTGTGTGCAAGCCCCGTAGGCAAAATGCTGATTTGCTTGAAGGATTTTTTCCTCCTTTTTAAGAATTCCTTGGAATGATTAGTAGGCAGAAACTGAAGGTATTTATTCTGCCCCTCATGCATGGGGTTGGCAGATCTTCTGAGTGTCAGAGCTGAACCTCTGCAACAGGTAGCAGTGGAGCTGAGTGGGGGATTGTTTTAAAATGAGGAAAGCAGAGCCTAATCCAGCACCTGTGAGCACCAGAGGAAATATCCCTGTTGTCTTTAATAGGCTTTGGATCAGCTTGGAGAATACTGTTAGAGTTGTCCTTTTGTGCTTACACCCACGTACACCTAGTCTTCCGTCACAGTGGACCATCCACAAAACCTCCTGGAAAATGCCAGCTTAGGGCTTTGCTGTTCAGGTCATTGCAGCTGGAGGGATGCTGCTTTTTAAGGAAGCTGAAGAGTGAAATCCTGAAGGCTACACAGCACTTGCACCATATTTTCACTTCTTTTCAGATCACTGTAATATTATCTCTGTTTTAGTGGACAAGAAAAGGGATCCCAGCACAAGAGTCAATGCTAACCAGCTCCTTATCTTTCAGATTTATCAAGTATCTGTGAAATTTTGGAAGTAGAAATGTTTTAAAAGCAAATAGAGCTTTTTCTCTGCTGGTTGGGGATTCTGCTCCACAAGTTGGGAGGTAATCACCTTGGCTTATCCTTTTACATATTGTTGGGATTTTATTACTCAGGATATCTATAATAATTACACAGTGGCTAATTAAACAGGCAGTTTATTCCTTCAGATGTCCTCACTGCTTGTGCTGACAAAATTAGTGGCAGAAAGGAGATAAATGGCAGCAGGGCAGTGGGTGTAGAGATTAGACATAGGGAACATCCCTGTGAAAATGCACAGACCAAGGCATTAAACTGTCGTAGCTTAATTCCATGGAGCAGATTCATGCTGGCAGACTTCTAAAAAATGTCCATAATGTAAGCACCTATGAAAACCTTTCCAGATGATGTATTGCTCACCCTGAGTATTCACACAGCACTCAGGGCTGGCTCATCTGCATTTCAGCCTTTCCTTCTGCCAGTTATTAGCAGAAGATTGAGATGAGAGGGAAGCAAATCTCATTTGTTATCAATTATTTGTTCTGTTCCAGTTTCATAGAGTCAAACTCTAGTTCTGGGTGGTTTTGGTTGCCAAACTAAGCACTGGAATGAAACAAGTAACAACAACAGGGCATTGGTCAGGGCACACCACAGGATCTGTTAGTGCCCTATCTAGTAGATTTAAAGTTAAAATAAAATAAATAAAATAAAATAGGGCAAAGCATTTGTTTCTGCATTATTTTCTTGAAGTTTACCTTTCAGTTTCCTCACTTGAGTTTCTTAATTTAAAACAGCATGTATAAAGAGTATACAGTGGAAAGGGACAAGAAGAGTTGCCAAAAGCCAGGCATGGAAGGAGCTGACAACTTTAAATAATCTCTCCCAGCCCTCCCAGCTGAATGAGTGCTGGTTGACATGCTGTCAGCTTCAGTTCCTACAGAAAAATCCTACTCTCACTCATGCTTGTTTAACGGAGAAAAGAATTTGGCCCACTTTCTGACATTCATCTTCTCATTTCCATCACACTACAGAAGCTCACCTGCCTATGAAAAGACACATGGCATGATTTTTTTTTCTTTCTGACACCACTGTAGAAGGAAGTCTGCTGAATTCAAAGGGATTAAACTGCTGTAAAATCAAATTAAGATCCCAGTTAGACCGTAGACATCTGAATTGTTTCCAGTCTCAGGATTTGGCTGTATAGGGCAGTTCTAACAAAACTTCCTTTTTTTTTTTTTTTTTTTTTTTTTTTCTTTCCTTTTCTTTTTTCTCTGATTTGAGATGAAGCAGTATCTTGGGTATTTCAGGGAAACACGTATAAGAGAAAACTGCTTCTGGTCCGTATTTAGCCAAAGCTTGGGAAGCAGCAGGAGGCATTTTCAGTGTAAGATACAGGACTTTGGGCACGTGAGGATGCAGAGGAGCCTGATGCCAGATGTCCCATCAGCCACTCAGCCCTGTTGTTCACAGTTCCTGTACAGGCCATGTGAGAGCCAGGGATGGTGCCTCTGCCTTTATCTTTACCCAATCCCCAGCAAAACTCCATGGGAAATTAATTTTTCCCTAAGCAACCTGGTCTAGTGGAAGGTGTCCCTGCCCATGGCAGGGGCTTGGAACTGGATGGTCTTTAAGGTCCCTTCCAACCCAAACCATTCCACGATTCTACAATGTGTTTATGGTGGTGTTTAAGTAATTTCCTTAATTAGCTCAGGTTTTCCCCACCTCTAGTTGTTTTGAGTGTCTTCTTGTTCTGGAGTTGGTCTGCCTGGAAGCAGGAGCTCCCCATCCATCTTTACTGTACCATCCATTATTTTATAAACATTTGTCAAACATATACAGTATCCCAGTCTTTTCAGTCTCTCCTTGTGAATGTTATTCCATGTTTATATTCTAATCTCTCATCATTCAAGCCATTCTGATGCTTGAGAGCTGTTTTTGTGCTGGTGTGATCGTTGCTTTAGAGAATTCTGGGCCGTGCCATCAGTTTATGTGATGTGTAGTACTCTGATAATTCCCAACCTGTTCCTTATGGAGCCAATCCTACTGTTTACT
Source organism: Zosterops lateralis (assembly GCF_965231275.1). Taxonomy (NCBI): domain Eukaryota; kingdom Metazoa; phylum Chordata; class Aves; order Passeriformes; family Zosteropidae; genus Zosterops; species Zosterops lateralis. The sequence goes on along the minus strand of NC_139767.1, from coordinate 34,938,003 downwards.
TTTTAATGGTGAATGTATATTGAGCAGATGTTTGCTTACAGTGTTCTCCAGATCTTTTGTCCCGAGCTGATAAAGTTAATTCAGAGCTTTATAGGGTATGCAAATAGTGCAAGTATTTCCATCCATGCTGCTGGCTTTCTGTTTATTAGCAGAGCATGTTAGCAGAGTTAAAAAAGAAGGAATTGTATTGAATTTCTACTTTTACCTGGCTAGCATTAGGTGCAGGTCAGAAGGAGGTTAGAAACACAAAGGAGAAACTTGTATTTGCCTCTTGAGCTGCTCAGTTTCCAGTGAACGTGATTTAAAATGGTTTCAGAGGTGGTTTAGGTCTGCTTCTCAGGGTCTGTGGGGGAAGGTTACAGGAACTCTGGAGCGCAGAGCTCTGTGTCCATGCTCTACCATCTCTGCTCCAGTGCTTAGGCATGTGATCCTAAGGAAAATATGTAAAACATAAAGATTTTTTTATGTGAAAGAATACTTCCATTACTTATTTGGAGCACAGAATCACAGACTAGTTAAGGAAGGTGCCTCTGGAGGTCACCAGCCCAGCCTCTGCTCAAAGCAGGGCCAGTTTCAAAGTAGGATCTGACTTCAAACTTGGATTAAGCTGCTCAGGATCACGTCCAGGTGTAGTAGACTCAAGTCTTGACACTTTCCATGCCCTGTGTATGGCTGATAACAGGAAAACCCCTCTCTAGCTTAGGGGTTTGCACACGTGGGAAGGTGTGCTGGGCTGTGGGACAAAATTTAAGGCATTTTAGGTGAACCTTAGGTCTTCAGGTAACTGTGACAGAGGGAGGTCACCCTGGCTAACATGGATCCTCACTGGGGAAGAAATGAGCTGGCAGGAAGGGAGTTGGAGTTGCCTGATTTTGGGATCCAGCCACAGATACATGGATATATGTGCATATATATATATATATGTGTGTGTGTGTGTGTAAATGGCCTACACCTGAACTTCTTTCTCTCTGGGCTTGCCCTGCTCTTGGCTGTCTGAGGTAAATATCCAGGAGACTCCAGCTCTCTGAAAATCACAGAGTCATAGAATTATTTAGGCTGGGAAAGACCCTTAAGATCATTGAGTCCAACCATTAATCCAACATTTCCATGATCACCATGTCCCCAAATGTTGGTCTGTAGCTCACAGCAGCTGGACTTGCAGAGTAGGACTAAAGCAGTTATGGGGGCAACTTTCAGCATATAAACACCAGGACTTGGAACTTTTCATTCTGACAGTATTAGATAGCTTCCAGGGGAGTTTTAGAAAGCAAATGAAAACTGGCAGATGAGCCACAGCCACTTCAAAAGAGTAGATGGAGAAATAGGTCAAAGGAAATAGGAAGAAAAGTTGCAAAAAGCATGAAAACTTTTTTTTCCCCCAGTACAAATTACTTTGAGAAAAAAAGCATGAAACTGTTTTCCCACTAGTCAGACAGTGTGTTCTCAGTGATCCTATGCAAGATAATGAATAGATTTTTCATCCAAAATTTATGGTTTTTGTTTAAAGACAGCAAGAATGAGGTGACTTTTAAAAGGCCAGTATAAGAAGCTGCAGAACAGACCAGTTATTCAGGGAAATACTGTTACTCTGATGAAGTGTATTAAATAGCTCTGACCTGGGCCTCACAGTGCATCCAACTCATGTAAAGCAATGGTCTCTTTTGATGGTCGCTTCTAAAGGTGCTTGGAGTTTGAAAATTGAAAATTTTGAAAATACTCCAAAAATAATTGCTACAAACTGTTTTCCACCTTGATTCTTCACTCCTACTCACTTGCAGAGTGAAGGAGCTGGATCACAGAGTAGATCTCACCCAATACAAATTGACTCTGTAAATCATTCCAGTCTTGCCTGCCGAATCTCAGGTTTTGTGTGGAAAATTAGTCTCTAAATCTTAATTGTGATAAGGCATTTTTTTAAAAGTGCATAAAATCTATGTAAATCAATATTGTGTGCTTGAACTCCAACTGTCCTGAAAGAGCCAGTCTGAATGGATGAACACTCCTTATTAAATTCTAAAGGTTAACTCTGAAGTCTAATGATGGCAGAGTAGATATTAAGTGCTTCAGTTCTGATCTTAGGACACTAGAAACAAGTTGATTATTTAATGAAAAATACTGTTCTGCTACTGACATTATGCCGTTTGTTCTTTATGGGAAGATGCTGCTTTATGTGAAAACTTTGCTTCTTTTGATCTCCACATATTTAGGAACCGTTGATGAAATGATAGTGATGGAATTTTACTCCTTGAAAAAATGAAGGTCCAGATCTTTGCGGAGTTATCACTCCTCAAAAAAAAAAAAAAAAAAAAAAAAAAAAAAAAAAAAAAAAAAGATTATTCTCAAATAAAGCTCAGAGTGATAATGGTGCAGAACTAGGCCTTGCTCCTGCTGGCTGGTGATTCTGCCATGTCTGAGGGTGAGAGGGGCACATTGATCCCTGAGTGTGTTCATCCCTTGACATGTCCACTGAGACCACCAGTAAAGCAGAGCGAGCAAATAACCTGTAGGGGCCTGATGACCAGCTTACCTGTCTTAAAAAAAAAACCCAACATACAGAATTCACCCTGTTTTTATATAACACCACAGAAATGTCCTTTGACCAACTGGCTTCCACCCCTCCTGAAATCTTTGCCTCATTTTGTGTCCCAGGCTCTAACGCAGCTCTTGTGTTCCTCGCAGGGCGAGACGGCCGGGTTTTCTTGGGCAGCGCTCGGCAGTAAATTCAGGTCTCTGCTCGCAGCAGAACCGAGGGAAGATTTGTGACAGATGGGGCTAAGTCACAAACTTGCAGCCTCAGGCAGAATTGTGGAAGTTTCCAGAGTGTGCCCATATTTACCTGATCAGAGAGAAAAGAAAATCTGCAGAGGAAGCCGAGCCTGGCTGCTTGTCATAGCTGACACAGAGCCATCTGCCACAAACCTGTGGCGGCTTCAGATCTCCAATCCCTGCCACCACCCCAGCTCAAATTAAATACAGATTCTTAGAGACGTTATGATGGTTACACATGTCCTCGGCATCACATGCAGGAGACTGTTCAAAAAAAATATGTGGCCTGTTGTGTAACCGCACTCATGTATCCCATATGTGGTGCCACATTGAATTTCCGGTTGAATCTGTTTTTATCCTTTGTACTGGATGACATGGTGCCTGAATTCTTTCTTTTCGCCGACACGATGGCAGCCAAGCTGCAGCTTCAAACGCTCACACTTGGCTGAGTTTCTACCTAGGTTGCCAGGTTATCATTGGAGCCTTATTGTGTCCTCAAAGGGCCACAGGGCCTGAAAGGAGGATCCGAATGCTGCCGGACTAATTGGGCAGCCATCTCCGGGTTGTTGGGAGGCAAAGGGCTGCTTGAGCACTTCTCTCTCTTTCTCTCTCTCTCTTTTTTTTTTTTTTTTTTTTTTTTTTTTTTTTTTTTTTTTTTTTTTTTTCCTTTCTTTTTTTTATTGCAAATTAATGACTCTCTGGCAAAGGGGTTTTTAAGTGAAGGTATTAATAAGGGGTCTGGCAGGTAATCCCATGATTCGTGGAGTTACATTTGCATTTAATTAATCTTAAAGAAAGCTGAAAGATAAACAGCTGTAATTCAAACTAGCATGGGAAATATGCTACATGGTGCCATCTATCCGATAAAATGAAAGCCGAGACACTTGTTTTATTTCTCTCAAGGATGGAGAACAAACAGATAACAATCAAAATACTTCCAATAAAAACCAGTAGTTTAAATGTAATGGCAGTTCATCAAGAATCTTTGCATCCAGTTGCAAATACAGTCTTTTAAAGATAAATCACTTATGATTCCAGCAGTCAAGCCGCCGCAATATTTGTTGATGTAAAATGTTTTGAAGATGTAGATTGTACAATAAATTTTTAATAAAGTGCCCACTGCAATTTTTAATTAGCATATCTCATTCATGTATAAGTGTGTACATCTATCTGTATGTTTATCACCATGCATATCCTTGTGTCAGAGTCAATGAATGCAATTGTGTCTTTATCTGATGAAGTAGAATTTGGTTTGCAAGCGATAATAAAACCTTAAGGCAATTCCAAGATTTTCAACTCTGCTCTGGGAAGAAGCAAGAAGAGGACTCTGGGTAAGTTGTGAAGCCTGGTAAGACTTGTCTTTGCAGACAGGTGTGGTCTCAGTTTTCCTTGGATCAGCTCCTCTCCCGGAAAGGGGTGAAGGTACAGACTGGTCCCTCTCCCCACGAATGTCTTTGTGACTTTTGACACCATCAAAAACGTGAAATGTCATTTTTCAGGGTGAGAGAGAGCATGTGTAATTTCTTGTTACAATTATCCCATGAAGCAATTAAAAACAACCCAGGGTGACCCAACGGAAAGTGTTTGGTTGTTCTCCTAGTGCTGCAGAGTTGTAATTTTGCAGTTACCATCTCTCTGCACGCAGGTGCCTCCTCCTTTCTGCTCAGCCAGAGCCCAACTTGGCTTTAGGCACTGCTTGTGGTTGGGTGGACATGGTCTTCCCATGAGCATAGAGGTCTGGTGGTCATCCTTGGAAGACCCAAGGAACAGCACTGCCTTGCACTCCTACAAGTGTATCACACATGTTCACCGATGTCATCACACCTTGCACCAGGCAAACTGGAATATTTTTTGGCTTTTCTGCTGGGGAAACTGAGGCATGGTGCAGTTGTAGCAAACTGCTTCAAGTCTCACAGTGAGTCATTCTCCAAACCAATAGAAGGGAAAGAGAAGATGCTGTAATGCTGCACTCGGGCTTGTGGTGAGCAGACTCAAAACATCAAAGCTGTGTGGTTTGCACTCAAAGGCTCCTGCTGTCCTCAGGGCACACCCTCATCAGCCCCACAGCCAGAGGAGGTCCTGCCAGCTCCTTGGTGAGGTGGAGCTCTGCCCTGCTGAACTTACTGACAGTGATATTTCAGCCATGCCCAGCTCTGTCTGGTGAGCAAGGCTTCATCTTGGTGGAAAATTTTTCCCTTCTTATGAATCCTTACAAGTTTATAATAGACACTCTGTGAGGAGTTTAATTGCAGGGTAATAAATAGCAATGCTGTGTTATCTCCTGATATTTCTTTACATTCTTAGCAAAGATGAACAGCTGCTCTGGAGCAAGGATCCCTGGAAGTGTTCAAGGCTGAATTGGACAGAGCTTGGAGCAGCCTGCTCTGGTGAAAGGTGTCCCTTCCCATCTTAGGGGATTGGAACTGGATGAGTTTAAAGGTCCCTTCCAACCCAAACCATTCTGATTCTGTGTCCTTACCACATCATAGGATGTGTCAGGGGCCTGTTTGAGGTCCTCAGTCAGGAGAGTGATGTAGGACTGCCAGGTAGCCAGAGGTGATACTTAAAGGGCTTCCAGGTAGTCAGAGGTGATGTTTCCCCCAGAAAATGTCCCCTTCAGCACTGCAGACTGAAACAATCTGTGGAGTTTTGCCTCTCAGTTTCAGCAGAGGAAACGAGAGCATCACCCCGTGCTGCTTCATTTCAACCCCTCACTTGAGAAGGTCAGAGGGACAAATTGGGATCTCGGTCCCGTTGTTCCTACACACATGAGTAAGAGGTGAATGCAGACACCTAATCCTGTGAGCAGAGCAAGAGAATTGAACCTTGACATACTTTCATGTTTATTGGTGTTTCACCTGCATTGACACAGCGGCGCCAAGGCTTTGAGGCAGTTTCAGTGCAGAGTCAGAGCTGGGTTTTCCCAACTCCGTGCCAGCCTCACCAGGCAGTGCCCTGACCACACAGCCCCTCCTGCATCAGCAACAGGCCAGGCACCTAATCCCACAATCCTTTTGTCTTAGCGTTTGAGATCACAGGAAACACAGGTTTATTCCACATGAGAATTCTCTTTTCCCATATAACAGAAAGGAAAATCCTAAAACAATTAGGGAATTCTGTAGCAAACCATTTCCAGCCATTCCTAGCCCCACTCTGGTGCTGCAAGGCACAGCAAGGAGCCGTGGCACCGACCAGCTTCCATCCCTGTGTGCAGCACTGAGACCTCTGCCTCAGCTCAAAGCTGTTCTGAATTAGGTGGTTAGATTTTTCTAATTGCGTTTTTAAAGACCGAGCCAGCAGTTCATTAGAAATCACGGAGCAAATTCTGCTTCTCTATTACACCAATATAAATCTTGAATGAATTTATATCAGGATAACTGGGAGGGTAGAATGTACCTCCCATCTTGTTCCTCAGATTATTAAAAGTTAAAGGGCCTTGAAAATTAAATTCACCTTTCCCTGTTCAAGCTGTTTACTCTGTTTTTTATTCCAGAAAGGACAGTTGAAAATAATTAACCAACCTCTTTCTGCTCATAGGCACTTTTAAGTTGGGTTCTCATGTACTAGCCCAAGACTAGTTTGTGTGGAAAAGACCAGAGGGCATTTTCTTTCAAACAAATTGTTTTCATGGGAATAATTTCCCAGGGAATTATATTAAAACCTTTCCACGAATCCTTGATTTTGAAGAAAAAAAATAATAAAAAAAATTCTCGTGTATATCTTTGATTTAGGGGACTTGGCAATATATTTGCAGATATAAATGAGCACCTTAATGAAAGTCCTTGAGGATTTTACCTTCTCACAGGCTAACCTTATTTAACCAAAATACTTCTCAGCGAGGCTTCATCTTGCAGGAGAATTTTTGCCTCTTGAGTTACCAGCCCTTTGCAAATAAGGTTTTATAATAGAAACACTGATAGAACTTTAATTACAGGGCGATAAATAGCATCGCCGCCTAATCTTCTGATATTTCTTTAGATTCTTAGCGAAGATTCGCAGCTGTTGCTGGAAACTGATCATCAAGGGCTCGTAGGGGTTGGAAGTTGTTCCCCCCCCCCACCCCGAGGAAGGAGCAGCGAGCGCGGAGCGGGGAAAGAAGGGAAAGAGGGGAAAGAGGGGAAAGAAGGGAGGGGAATATGGGGAATCAGGACTTTGGCATTGAATATCCCCATCCCCACCCGCGGAAAAGGTTTTGCCATCCCGGTGAATTGGCCGAGAGGATGGATGGAGGTGTTGGGCAAAACCGGGTTAAACGAGGCCAGTGGCAGCTGTAATGGTAAAAAAAAAAAAAAAAAAAAAAAAAAAAAAAAAAAAAAAAAAAAAAATAAAATTAAAAAATCGTGAAGAGAATAATAAAGCGAGGGGCTTGAGCCGGGGGGCGATGGCTGGCGGGGCAGCCCCGCGGTGCTGTCCGCGCATCCCGGCGCATCCCTCCCGGCGCTGCGGGCGGAGCGGAGCGCGCCTTCCCCGGGAAGCGGGGGACGCCACTTTTTTATCATCCACACTATCCGTAATAATAAAAATACTCTTTTGAAAAATCAGATTCTTCCGTAGCGTTGCTATACAGAGGCGGCGAAGAGAAAAGGCTCCCTCCCCCGCCCGCCCCGCCGCGGTTTTTCCGCGGGTGCGCAGCTTTTCCCCAGCCCCGCGCCCGTCCCCGGCTCTCCTGCGGTTCCTACAGTAAAAACACAACCCCAAAAAAATACCAAAGGAAGAGAAAAATACCCCCAAGCCCCCCGAAAGAAATGCCGGGCAAGGAGCGCGGCGCTGGGGAGGGATGGGAGGGATGAGTGCGAGGGGCTTAACCCTTGGAGCTTTGGAGGCAAAACAAGGAAATGCGTTGGAAAGGCATGTCTGTAAACAATGATAATTAGCCTTTTCAAAAATCATAACACTGATTAAAATCTCGGATTCATTATTTATTCATCACAGAACCTCTTTGCAGACCTGGGAATAGTGATTAAAACCTAAGTGCTTCTCAATTTTTGCACAGCTCGAGAGGAGCCTAAAAAGGGGTTAAAACGGAAAGGAAAGAGGAAACCAAGCAAACAGAATTCTTCTTTTAAGAACCAATACTTTCTTCTTCCCTTCCTGGCAGGAACACTCTTATTCCCCCCAAATTTTGGTATTATGAAAATGTTTCTCATACTAAGTACAAGTGTTAGACTGAATCCAGTTGGTACTAAAATTGCAAACACACTTTCACTCCTAGAAAAGCCAACAGAAAGGAACTTCTTTTAACTCCATAATAGCAGGTTACAGACTAAATGAACAACTGATGGTCAACTGGCCAATTATGGTATAAATATCCGTTGTTTACAGCGAGGTGTTAAATGAGCCTTTGGAGCACAAAGGATCAGACTGTCTAAGCTACAATTTGTGCTTCATCCCATTATGTCTCCCCGAAAAAGGCCCGTGCCGTTGTAGGTAATGTGCGCGCAGAACATATTTCTCTCTGTTGATTTTAGTTTGCTTTAATTCAATACACACTCTTGTTTACTTTTTAAAATTTAAATAAATGTCAGCATTGTATAATTTCTATGTTAACAAAGCAGTGAGCAAAATCCCTTGTATGTTTATAAAATATTATTGTTTAATTCACATAGTTTAGGAATTCCAAATGTTGAGAATAGGAAGGAGGCCAAATACCATCTGTTTATAACTATGATGCATCATCATATGTGTACTTTAAAAAAGAAGAAGGAAAAAAAAAAAAAAGTTTGGTCAATCATGCCACTGTTCTATCTGTTGGGAATATGGTGAGGATTTAAAATCTCTCTGTGCCATCCACAGGAAATTTTAGAATGGTTTAATTCTGGGCAAGGATGTTGCAGGAGTTGCTCACGTCCGTGTTCCTGTCAGGAGAGCTGCAGGAAACACTCACGTGCCCCAACCACTGCAGGCACAAATTCAATCACTTTCTCCCAGCCTCAATATTCCCCACTTCCAGAGACTGAGCAGCAAAACCTGAGAGATTTATTTAAACTCCTTTATAGGTTCTGGGGGTGGGGAGAGGGGAGGTGTGGGTGCATCTGGGGCTTCATTTCCAACCTCTTCATACGTTCGTGTGCCCGTGTTTTTAAGGACAGAAGGAAAGCATGAGGATTTTGTAGCTTGTCTTGCAAAACACAGGCTATAGACTATCATTCAGCTGATTCTGCAAATAGCTTTAAAAAAAAAAAAAAAAAACCAACAAAAAAAAAACAAAAAAACCAAAAAAAAAAAAAAAAAAAAAAAAAAAAAAAAAAAAAAAAAAAAAAACCAGAAACCCTCTGTCAAATGTTAGTAGTTTTAGGTCCAAGTTAAAATAGGTCCTCGTTAAAAATAATACATTCCATACTACGGAGTGGTACGTAACGTGCATTTTAAAGAGAAGGTAGTCTGCAAGGCTTAAAAACAAAGAGAGTGTCTCCAAGTTAAGTAGATAAGAAGATTTTTTTCTTTTTTTTCCAAACCCAAGTTAATTAGCTGGTACGTCAAGCCTCATAGATGTCTTCCTACCTTTCAAGGGCTGAAGAATCCCCAGTAAATGTACTTAAACTTCCTAGCGAGGGCCAGTGAGATGAATGCAGAGATTAGGGCGAGTATTACCGTGCCTTCTCAGTGCATCCCAGCTGCAGTTCATCCTACTATTGATAATGATGCTTGGAGTTACTGAGGTGGTTTCTGAAACTCACATATGGGGTCCTTTCCCCAAGGATGAGGAATAATAGCCGCACTCAGGTGGTACGGGGAGGGTAAGCACAGATTTGCAGTTGTCTTTGCCTGGTGCGTGGTGACTTCTCAGTCGTGCTGATTTAATAAAGGCAGAGGTGCATTCAGGACATTCAGGCTGCAATTCTCTGGTACAGTGTTTGATTTGTGTTAACAAACAGGAGGAAAAAAAAAAAAAAAAAAAACAAACACAGGTGAAAGGAAAAAAATGTCTGGGCTTGCTGGAAGCCAGCCCTGGCAGAATGCTGGTGCAGTATGAAATGTTTTGTGGCCAAACTCTCAGCAATTTCTGTAATACCACAGTTTAGCATACTGTACACTGCACTGAAATGCCTGGGACTTTGTTTTTGAACTTCTTCCTTTCTACTGTTACACTTAACTTGCAGCATCTTGAATTACCTAGCTACACCCAGATAGAAAGTTACCGTTTCTTTAGCTCTCACACACTGCACTGGGCTCTTAGTGCTAAAAACTGTCCATCAGAGTGGAAAAGCCTTTCCAGCCCTTTCCTCTGTATTTCCCAGCCTTTAACATAACCTTCTGAGACCGTTTATTATCTTGAAAGGCTTCAATATTTTTAATTAGGAAAAGGAAACGCCTTACACACCTCTCTTAAGTAATCTTTTTGGAGCTGGTTCCATCAACAGGGATAATTTGCTACCGTGCCATGAGCTTAATCTGCTCACACTGACATTACAGGAGTGAGAAACAGGACAAAAGGCACCTTCTGTCACTGCAGTTTGCAAAAATATTCATAAATGTAAAATGTATACAATCCCAGCTTGAAAAAAAACCTGGTGCCAGCTCCACACAGCCAGGCATGCATTCCTGCATATTACCTCCTATTTTCCATGGCTATGTGATCCTGTGTTTCCCAAGCTGAGATAGCAATCAAGGGGAAAGATTGTTCAATTATGATGTCCACAGAATAGGAATATACCTGTCCACAAGGAATTCTATGGACCCCTCATGCTCGTTTATCACTTTGTTTTTACACACTGGAGGAGTTTCATGAGATGCACTGAGAGAGGCTGCTCTGAAGGTTGCTAAATACCATTTTCACTGCATGCTTGGTTTCCTGCTCTTCCTGGGCACTCTGGATTGGCGCAGGGAGATGAGCATTTGGAATCATGCCCCAGCACAGGTATAAATCCTTTATAAAGAGCTGTGGTTGAGGCTGGATATCCGGGACATCCAGATGGGAAGCCATCGGTCCCACAGTCTTGTTTCTGTGTCTGAGGTGCCTGTGCTGTGTCAGGACTGCAAACAAAACCTGCACCAGGCTTGAAGCACATGGAATTTCACAAGGAGAATGTGTTCCCTGCTCATCACACTAACTTCTCAAATCCTTTTGGGTTCTGAACACCTTGTGCTCCCCTTAGCAGAGGTAACTGAGGGCATTGATCATCCCACAAGCTCCTGAGCATTAACATTTAACCATCCCATAATTTGGTTTTTAAGTGAAAGCAGGGAGATTAATAAACTTAATCTAGCATTCACACAGATTTGAGGACAGCTGACCTCTGCCCTCTAGAGACCCAGGCTCATTTAAGAATCTGCATCTGAGAGAGCCCCTACAGTTGTCGTGTCACAGCCAGCCCTGTCCCCCATGGGCTGCAGAGTGTCACCCTCGCTGTCTGCAGTGGGAACAGTGGTGACAAGGAATTTGCTGCTTTTATTTATGTCTCCCTCCTCTAGAAGGGTCAGTGTTAGCAAACACAGCTCCCTCCTGCAAGATAGCAGCTCTCCTGGGGAGAGGCACAGCAAAAGTAAAATCTTGGTCAAAAACGAGCCAGTCTTTCCATTTGTTTGCATGTAGGAGAGAAAGAAAAAAAAAAAAAAAAAAGAAAGAAAAAGGGAAGCAGGAATATCAGGTCTTTGTTTTTGGGGCACAATTTTGCAACTTTTGGCATTACCTTACAAAATTCCCAAATCAGGAAAGCCTTTCATGTTGGAGCGTTCAGCCGACGGAAGTGCTGCCTCAAACTGTAAGGCATTATCTGTGGATTTCTTTGCACATTCCACGTCCTGCAATTCTTGGGGGGAAAAAAAAAAAAAAAAAACCAAAAAAAAACTTGGATAGGAGTAGTTTGTCAATGCTATTAATAGATATGTTTAATGCAGAAGTGTGCAATGTGATGAACAGCCTTGGCAGGAGCCATATCCAGCCTGATTGTATTGTAATACTGTTTGATGCAGCAGTGTGTTTGATCAGTTACAAGTGATGAGTATCATATCACATCAAACAATTTAATACAGTCTCATTGTATGGAATTATGGCTGCTGTCAATCAGCATGTGGCCTATTCCTTACAGATCTGTCTTTGGGAGCTGGAATACACTGGTAGCTTCATATGCATTAATAAATAAAGTGCTGCTGAAATTCCATGCAGACCTGTTGAGATTTTTGTTTCTCTTTCATGGCCTCTTTATTTTTTTGTTTCATTTTCATGATCGTTTGTCACTCTCTTCTTTTTGAATGTTGTGTGGAGGCGAGTTCACCTGGTCAACAGGACCCAGGGTGGGGCTGTCATGCTCTGAAGAATGCTTGGAAAACATCTAGCAAATATATATATATATATGAGAGTTGTGAATTTTGTTTTTCTGTGAATAGCAGCCTGAGTATAAATCCACTGAACTTGTTTTCAGCTGAAGCTTCACAGAGTCTCTTTTCTTGGCTTCCTCAGGGGGAGGAGAGGCTATCTATTAAAAATGCATATGTTTTGTCTTACTGCTTGGCGCACCTCACTTGATAACCCCCTACTTTGGTTTGGGGATGGCACTCTTTGAACTTAAAGTCTCTTCCTTAGGACTGATATATTCAAGGTGCTGGAGGGGAAGCCTATGTCAGATGAAAGATATGTATGTAAATAACGGTATAGAGGTGGGGTTTAAGGCATCACCCATTTTACTATCAGTTTCAGACATATGCTGCTCTGCTGCTGGCTTGCCTTGCTCCCACTCCCTAACACAGAGGATGGTTTTTAATGAAGTCATACTCTGCTGCCTACAAATATGGGGTCATGCTAGACTTGTACAAGAGCAGTGATTTCAGTAATGTTGCTTATTGTGGTCAAAGAGGGCAGAAGATTGCCTTTTTGCATCGTGTGGCTCTGGGGTTTTGGAGCCTGCACAGACAAATTGATCGCATTGCAGTAGGGCCACACATTCAGAGAATGGAGGTGTCATGCTGGAAAGCCAAATTTCAGCAGCCGATTAATCAGTGTAATGACTGTAAGCTTTTCCACCTTTTGCTACTGTCTCAGCCTGCTGATCTAAATAAGATTGGTGCTTGAAAGGGAAACCTCAGAAGAAATTTTTGTAGATGCTAAAGGAGGTGGTTCTTGACTTAATAAATGACACATTTCCTCCTACATCAAAAATTATCCTCAGGGGTAAAATAAGGCCTGGTGAGAGATAGGGACAGGAATAAGGATAGCTGCATTTAAGAGATTTTTCTGAATGACTTTGGGGTGGTGACTGAGTTTGAGCTCACCTCAGGTTTGGGGATGCAGCCTGGCTTTTTTTTTTTCCCTGGCACAGATTTCCCAGCAAAACTGCACTGATGGACCACAACAAAGGGCTGGGAGCAGTCAGGGCTGTGGGATGGTCAGCAGGAAGCTTAGCATTATGTAACTCCAACAACCTGAACTCAGAGGCATCCATATAAAGCAAATAAATAAAGACCCGGCTTGCTCCTGTAATATTATCCACCTGATAATTCCTGAGCACTGCTCAGCCAGGTATTTCCTCTGCCTCGTAATCCAAACAAGATAGACAAGACCCCATATGCTCTATTTTCCATATAGGAATGGGTTGTCCTGTTAGACAAATCATTCCAGGATCTTATTATTTTTATGGATTATAAACTGGCCACAATTACACCCTGTTCTTGCAGAGGAAGCTGATTAATTTAGATCCAAAGAGCCCCATGGTGTCTGACAGCCGGGGTCTTATGGTGCAAGGCAATGCAAAGGTAGCGAGGGTAAAAACAATATTTGTGAGTATCCTGATGGCAAAATTGTTTTTGCTTCAGAGCTGGCTTGTTATGTGGCTGCTAATGACACTCCAGGATCACACAGCACCTGAAGTGGAGCGTGTCCTACCCTGGTTTATCTCACGTCTGGCATTAATTGGCAATGGCTCCGTCTGAGACCGTGATCCAGTCAAATCCTGTAGGCCACGCAGGTCTGGGTGGTATTTAGATCAGAAAACTCATCCAAGCAAGAGGAGCATTGGTTTGCCACTAATCCACAGGAGAGCAGTACCTCCACAAGGTTATTTGTAGATTATAAGGCCAAGAAAGGACTATTTGGATCATCTGGTGTCACGTGTATAACACAAGCCATATGACTTCCCTCAATTAATTCCTGTTTGAACCAGAAAACCTCATCCTCTACCGGTCTAAAAATTGCCAGCCATGCAGAAGCCACCACAACCTTTGATATTATTAGACACGGTGTTTTCAGAGAGATTTTCTCTCCAACAAAGGGTCAAAAGTGACATTTATCTCCTGTGATTATTAGATACTTGTTGCTAGGGCAAGATTGTGAGTCACAGCACTGAGACCAAGGTTCCCAAATACCAATATCTTTCACCTGGGTTTTTCTTGTGGTCCTATCTCCATCTGAAAGCCTTCATTTTGCCATTTTTCTGTGGTTTCTACTGCAAAGGGCAGTTCTTTGGCAGCCACCACAGTGATTTGGTGCACAGAGCAATGGTCTATTGATGAATAGTGGTCACTGCACTCATTTGGTGGAATCCACCCAAAATCACCAGGAATGGCATTGTTAAAATGACAACCATACCCGTTGTTGAGAGGCTTTGGTTTGATGTGCATTTTAAGGGAATAAAATAAAATAAAATAAAATAAAATAAAATAAAATAAAATAAAATAAAATAAAATTGCCACTAGTGTAGGTTGTGAAACCATTGCTGCTCTCTGGGATGAAAGGCACCATATGTGAAACACGTTGCTGATTTCTTATCTCCAGAAAAAATGTTATTGAAGTATAGAGGGACAGAATGATTTGTTTCTGCTGTAGGGGCAGTGTTTCATGGGTTTAGAGAATGAGGGTGGGTCTCAGTCCCTCACTATATGCAACCTAAATGAGCACTGCTGAGCTAAAATGTCAGAATTTAGTTATAAGGAGGAAAGTTTTTTTAAAAAACCCATAGAAGATGAATTTTTGCAGGCGTTCCCCGTCAGTTGTACCACTTGTACATCTCCCTCTTCCAGTGCACAGCCTATGGAGCCATGAGAAAAATAGTATTTCTCAAACAGTGAAATATGCTTCCTAGCTAGGGAGATGGCCACATCTCCCCCATGATAATAATAACAATAAAAAGCCTTGCAGACCAGCAAAATTCAGCCCTTTTCTTGGAGGGTGGAGGGAGCAAAATCCTCACTGAATGTTTGTTGCAGGGACAGTGAGTTGTGGGACAAGTTCCTCTCATGGATCCAGAGCATCCAGCACCCAAATGACCCCACTCTGGGTGAAGTGAGGGACCCCCAGCCGTGCTCCCCCAGGGACACAGCCTTCCCTGCTCAGAGGATGCTCAGGAGACAGCTTGCTTTGAGCAAATGCTGCCCAGTCCCCGGGGTGGGTGTCCAACACAAGATCTCCAAGCATCTCGCCTAGAGGATGATCTGACAGGACTCTCCCAGCATAAATGGTTCCATGTGATTCTCCAGCTTCCCTTTCCTACCCTCCCTCCTCCGGTGCAGGACCCCCAAGGAGTTAAAAGTGTAAGAGCTGCTCGGAAAGAGGTCAGCTAATAAATGATATCGAAATCCCAGTCCCAGATTTTCTGTTTCCAACATGCTGCGCAACTAACACTGTGACACTTTGGCAAGATGATGGAGAAAAATCCCGTGCCAGCTGACTGATGAGCACCCATCTTTTTTAATTAATTGGGTTGAAAAATGTCTCGTGTCAGTTTGAATGTAGGGGCTCTTTCAGCTGCGTTTTTCTGGATACTTTTATAGATATATCTAACTGCAGATTTGAGAGCCCAGCATGAGGCCTCATAAATGATAAAAATATGTATATATTAGAATTATGCACACACACACACACACACACATGCACATATTGGATAAATTGATACTCAAACATATATGTGTGTATATAATGTTCTGTTCTCTGTTCTGAGAGATATTTATAAATAGATTTTATATATATATCTATCGCCATTATTCACAGCTCTATGAGCATGTGTATTGTAAAATCTGTTTGGCTTTTTTTTTTTCTCCTGATATGCTTTTTAGTTTTTAGCAGAGTAATATATCTGATTTCTCTTTAAATTAAATGAATTTATTTGTCTGCCTTCCCTTAATGGAATCAGTTTTGATATACTCTTTGTTCATGCTGTTACAGGCTTCAGTCTAAGGGCTCTTTGTATTAACTTTTTAAAGTTACATTACAAAGAGGTTTTAAGATTTCCCAACAGGCTTTTATTTAACCAGGGCTTTTGATCTCAAACCTGCTGGGGCCTAGTGAAATCCTTACCAATTCTCCAGTAACTCCTCACTATTGGAATTTGAAAAGACCCACCTGAAGGATTTAACTCGCTGTATGGCTTCAGCCATCCTTTAGATGCTTCTATTCATGCAGACAGCGAGGGGGTCGAGGGCACCCTTTGTGATCCTCCAAGTAGCCTAAGGTGCCCTTTGCATAAGTTGTACTCCTGAGGAAATAAAAATCAGGAGGACACAAACCTATATACCTTATTTCCTGCTATCTTTACTTAAAGGAGGAGCACAGGGGGTCTGCTTAACATCCTTTGCTACCTAAATACCTTTTGGACATGGGAACTCAATAAAGGAACTTTCATTGCATCCATTACCCTACTGCGGTGCATAGCAAATTAGATTTAAAAGGGTACTTTTTCCCTTACAGCTATTTCTATCATTTTCTTTAAAATTTCAATTTAGTGTCTAGTGACAGAATATTCTGTAATGTACATTAGAACTATATAACACCAATTATGCTAACTGTGAACATTATTTCAAAAGAATTAGTTATATTAAGTTATAGATAAACCGTTGGGGAAAAAAAAGGTCAGGTTAGGAGGGAAAAAAAAAAAAAAAAAGGAGCTATGTGATAATGTTTTAAAGGAGCAACATGAAGTGAATGCTCTTTTCATTTTTTAATCCTTTCATTTTGCATAACCCACAGTGAAATTTCGCTACTGGCTTGGTCTTGGTTGTTTAGGCAGGGGGGTGGTGTGTCACTGGGTTGGTTTACAGCTACAAATCTTGGTGTAAAACCTACAGCTGGGTCTTGTGGTTGTGGAGAAACATAATTTCCTCCGTTTGGAGGGAAATGGAATTGCAGAAATCCATGAAAAGTCTTTTGGCAGACACTGATGACCAGTACACAGGAAAAAAAAAAAAAAAGAAAAAAAGGAAAAAAATGCTGGCAGACCAAGCTTGAAAGAATATAATAACTAAGCACATTCTTGTCACAGTTTTGGTTGTCTGTTTTCTTTCTCATGACTGAACCACATATGATATGTCTGTTACCTGCATTTTGTGTTAGCTTTCTCAGATTAATTCCTATTTCAGCCCTATGCTAAAATAAAACCACTCCAGAGAGTGCAAGAGAATCTAAATGTACCTTCTGTTTTCATGGCTCTTATTTTCATTTGTCCATTTCCTATTGGCTTGTGGGTTGGAGGAGTTTTGAGTTTCAGGACGTTATATATTTGTGCTCCTTCTTTGTGTGCAGTTGATCTGGATGTGCATTTCAATGGAGATGTTTTTGTGTAGATGAATAAAATTAAAAAATTCTCCATTTTAATCTTTATTTTTCCCTGCCTTAGAACTGGTTCAAGACTTTTGCTGGAACCGTGTGTGGTTTGGTTATTTCAATTTGTAGGGATTCCTGGCAAATCATTTGTGTTTGTTTGACGTCCTGTGGGATCAAACTGCCATGAATTTTGAATGATCTAAAAACTGTGTAGTTTACTTCGGCTAAAACCGCCTTCCACTTGGAAACATAAATCAGCACAGTTGAAATCTACTCAAGGTCTTTTTTTTTCTTTTTCTTTTTCTTTTTTTTTTTTAACACTTGGGATTTACCTCAGCTCCAGCTTGAGCTGAAGCATTGCTGTGCTGGTCTCTTGCATCCAGAAGATGAGCTGGATGACATTGCCACGAGTCAAGTGCCAAATTGCTGAGCAGAGGATGTCCTGACTGTCCTCACAAGTGATGGGTCCTTGGCCAATGTGCCCTGCCTAGGATTGCACCTTCTGCAGGCTCACTCAGGGTGGGTTTTCCTATTCTGGGGCCTTCTCACACTCGTCTAGAGTTCCATGACTTCACAAAACCCATCAGACTCCAAGTCAGTGAGAGAATCACAGAATCATTTAGGTTGGAAAAGACCTCCAAGATCACCAATTTAGATTTTTGTTCAGGACTCTTTTAACTTTCAGCCACAGTTCCAAGTGGAGTTACAGTAGGAGCTTTCACTTTTTCTCCAGCAGTGAAGTGAAATTGGAAGCAGATGTGAACGCTGGCATTGTCTCTGGGGGACAGATGATGTTATTTCACCAGCTTGACATCTGTTGAGACTTGATTAAACCCAAAGCGTGCTGGGCTGGTCCTGTTCTCTAGGTCCTCTGAAAAGGGATTTGTCCCATCAAGTGTATTTGAGGATTCAAGCCTCCCTTACAAACCTGGAAGCCTCTGAGCTGGGGCTTTAAATTGGACTTTTTTATGTTCAGAAGATGCAAACTACAGTGGAAAAGTTTATATCTTTGTGGCACGAAAGTGAGGCTTTAATATGAGTCCGTCTTTATAGAACAGTGAGAAAGAAAGGCAAATTGAGGGAGGGAAAAGGAGCTTTTGATTGGCAAGGCCTGATGACACTTTTGAATGTCTGTCTGTGTATGCCCACACCAAAACACCCCGATCCAAGACCTTTATTCTTAAAAACTTCCTGACAATTTGCCGGGCAATGTCATCCTTGCTCAAAAAAAGGGGAAGCTGTTCCCCAAGCACATCTTTTCCACCGTGCTGTACCCATCCCTCTGTGTCTTGGAGGGGTATAGAAAACCCTAATTTCCATGTGGATGGCCAGGGATGCCTTTGTGGAGGGAGCAGCACCGGATGCTGCCCAGATGCCTGAATAGCCCCCAAGAAACCAAAGCATCCCAAGTTTTATTCTACCAGCTCCCCCTGTGACCTTTGGTAAGCAACTTAACCTGTTGTCCTCAGGATCCCCAGTAAAATGGGAGACCTTAATACTTATCTGGTGGGATAACAGTGCTTAATACTCACCTAATTGGATGACAATACTTACCTACATACCTCACAGGGGTGTTGTGAGGATTAATTAGCTAATGTTTGTAAAGTGCTTTGGAGATGGAAAGCGGTATATAGTGGTGCTAAGCACTGTTACTCCGTGTCAGCACTGAGACCTTAAAATGGCTAAGGCTGCAGTAAGAGTTTTTATATGTTTTGAAATAAGCCAATTCTGCAAGGCATCCGGATGCTGGGATTATTTTTAGGCAGAGATTTCTAAGAAAGTTGGGAAACAGAAGGGTATAATTATATGACCTGAAACCTTTTGTTGTTTCTCTTGGTTGACCAGCTAAACAATCTTAGGTGTTGTTTGATGAATTGTGAAAACTGCGTGTTGGAGTTTAAGACATATCACTGTTTACTTTTGCTGATCAAACAGTATTCGTTGAAATAAATATCTTTGCTACAATTTGGACAAACAAATATATTAAATAAGCCAGAGGAAGTATTTATTCCTGTGTTCTTTCTTTCTGCATTTCTTTCTGTAAGCAGCCTTTTTTATCAGTGTAATTCTGCTCTTGTTCCCATTAGGGTAACTGAAAGGTAACACCGCTGCAGTAAATGGAATTACACCAGATACAAAAGCATTATGTGAGAGCAAAATTATATTTATATGTGGTCTGAAATGCAACCTGACTCTTGGTTTTAAAGAAAAATCAAACCAACCGTTCCTAGAAATATATATAAATGCAACTTTAACAGAAATTGTCAAGCTCTTTGTTGAATCTTGCTTGTTTCATGGCAACTCCTAAACAGATTTTGCAGAAGGAAGGTCTGGTATAGCATAAACCATATTTTCCCTTTCGCGGGAGGAAACTTTGCAGGATTTTTGCCTTTAAATATTTTATTTGGTTCCTAATGTGGGCTCTCAATCCAAAAAAGCGACTTTATAGTTATCAAAGCACCCATTTGTATATTTTTTTGCTAGAGCATTTCTTCAGATCTTTTCCTCCCCAGTGCTAAGGAGAATTCCCACAAATTCCTAAAATCTGTTAAAATACAGAACAGAGTGCTCACATTGGTATGTTGTATGTTGGCTGTCCCTGGTAAAGAGCCTGTGCGTTTTCATCCTGGGTATGCAGAAGAAATCTGATCTACTGCTGGGCTAAGCACCAGGATTTGGTTGGCTCTAGGACCAATTCTTACATTTCTGCATCAGGCAAACATAAGAATGGATAACATTTGAAATAAAACCTTCCCCCAAAGCCTTTCGTGTGGATACCGGGTTGTTTGAAAATGAAATGGAGACCATTCACCATAACCAGGGGTGAGTCAAGGAAAATGGCACCAAAGAGCCAAGAGGAAAGCTCAGCCCAACCCCAAGCACATTGTCGGTGTCTTGGCTGCCAGAACAACTGAGAAGGCTTTGGGGGAAGAGGGCCAGGAAGCCAGGTGTGGTTGTTGGGAAGGATATCTCCCAGATTAACTGGTGTTTGGCCCTTCAGAGAGCCCAGCATGAGCCCACAGGTGCTGAATCCAGCTTTGGACCACAGGAGGAGGTCAAGTGAAGGATGACTGACACTGTCACCATTGAGCTCGTCAAGCTAATTCTTATATAATATATGCATGTTAATGTAATAGCTATGGAGTGCTCTGCACTTGGTGTTCCTGAGGAGGAGCTGAGGGGACAAGGGGATGTAGTGTTTGGGGAGAATTATCTGTATCTAGGCAGCAGAATTTGCAGTCTTGGAAGGTGGGAAATTTGGTTGAAGTACAGGACTTTGCTAACCCCTCGGTGACCATCGTTAGCATTTCCCAGAACAGGAACTCCTGCCAAAATGGAGAGGATTGCCATAGCCAGTGCCTGGAGCTAAGAAGGTGAAATGCAGACAGGGAGGGAAAAGCTGGGGAAAGAGGGGGTTGCAATGGGACATCAAACAATGGAAAAAAGTAAGAATCTGAAATTCTGTCTCTGCTCTCAGTGACCTTGGGCAAACAATATGAGCGGAGTGTAAAATGGGATAAAAGCCCATTTCTACTCCACTTTAGGAATGATTGGAAATAATGCAATTCCCAGGTGCCACCATGATGGAGACAGACAGAAAAGGCAGAGCAGCTCCCAGTGGGACTGCACTGTGCATCATGTTGTGGGAGAGCACTGCTGTTATCTCTTTTTGCCTCAGGAGACCTAAAGAAGATGTAGCAGTGGATAGTTTTGTATACCTGGATTTAATCCTCCCTCTCCTGCCTTACCCAAATCAACTCCATCTGATGGTGTAGTGCATATTTCCAAGATATTCACCAGTCTGGCAGAACTCCTTTGGAAAAGAGATGTTTCAAAAGAGAGGAAAAGACAGCCCAAAGTCCACCTTCCTGAGCAGACTGTGCTTGCTGCGCCAGCAATGAGTGACGTGTAAATCAGCCAGTAACACCTGGAATTGCTTCAGTGAAGTCTACCAGAGCTTGTATGCCAAAGATTTCTTTCCTACTCTAATAAGTGCTTAATAAATAACAATTTCTATTTAAAAAAAAAAAAAAAAAAAAAAAAAGAAAAACCACAAAGGTAGAGTGGTTGTACAAATTAGAAATTGCTACTGAAAAGTGAACAGGAGAGTTTCAAGGGGACACACGATACCTGGTCACTGAGGCTGCCTCTGGCAGTCAAAGAATCACAAAATGATAAAATCATAGAATGGTTTGGGTTGGAAGGGACCTTAGAGATCATCTGGTTCCAACACCCAGAGGCACATCTGGGCTGTGATTCATTTTATATTAAAAAAGCTCAGTGGTCCCTTCCTCACCTTTGGCCAAGTATTTACACTCTTTCCTGGGAGCAGCACTGATGTTCCATGGTGCGTGACCACTCTGGGAGCCAAGCTGGCCAAACTCCCAGCCAAACCTGGGAAATGAATCTCCAAATGGTCCCTGGAGGTGTTAGCCCCAGCCTGGAGAAAGGATATAGGGTGTGGGATAAGGAATATTGGCAAAGGTAGAGGCATAGCAGCCTCAGAAGGGTCTGGATAAGAACACCAATAAAACACCCGAAACAAAATACCTCACTGCTTTTAATCATTGCTGGTGCTGTAGGTGGTCAGATACAAAAGATTAAAAAAGAGGACAAGAGAGGGCTGTCTTAAATTAAGCATTTATTCAGAGATAGCCTAAATTGAGCAATAGACAGGATGTGCAGGATGCTGAAGTCTGTGGCAGACCGGAACCCTCTTGTTTCTGCCCCGGCCTCATCTTCATCACTGCAATGAAAAGTATTTGTGCTCTGCTCAGCGTGTGTGGATTTCTGCAGCCCCCAATGGGATTGTAGGGAGAATCAAAGTGAAGAGTCCTCTTTAGGTCCTCGAGAAATAGAGCTTTCTGCTGGTTAACCATTACTTTGCATTTTCCCTTCCTTACAAAACGGCTGAGGTTAAACATTAAGCGCCTGCAGTGAAGGACACCTGTATTTGCTGGTCCCATTATGCAGCTCTACTGAAAAGGCTTTACAGCTGTCTAAATTAGCATAATTAAATCCACATCAATTAAAAAACCTCCATCATCTCTTTCCCCTTCAGATGCAGATAGTCGCATTTGTCTAAGGTGCTAAGTGACAAAGGAACTTTTTAACAGTGGAAGCCCGGGCTGAAAGGAAGAGTAATACGGGTTGTATATTGGCCCAAGGTTCACCTTAACACCAGTGGAAGTGATTAGTGGGCGCTGCTCTGCCTAAAGAGGTAGAGCTGCCTTTTGCATGACAATGATGCCAGGACCCAGAGCCAGGCATTAGAGATGTGCATTTTACAACAGCCTTTGGCTTCTATTGCTCCTTTATACCCCATTAATGGGGGGAAACAAAGCCTGGCATGATTTGGCCAATTTCCCCCACCCTACTTTCTTCCCTTTTTTGTTTTTTTGGGGGCTTTTTTTTTTTTTTTTTTTTTTTTTTTTTTTTCCTTCGGTTGTTTTGTTTTAGGGTTTTGTGTTGTTGTGTGTGGGGAAGCCCCAGTGACCCCAGGATAGCAGCAAAGGCTGCGCTGTGTGATGCGAGCGAAGAGAATTCCTCCAGATGAAAACTGACATGGGGTTCAGGGGTTAATTTCTGGAACAGGCGCATTTGCATACAAATGAAAAATGATGGAATTTCTGTTCTCCTAAATTTTCAATGTCATCAGCATCAAACAGCAGTCAGTGCTCCCTTGCTGTTTGAAGAATATTCATTACTTCAGAAGAAGGGGCACCTTGTTTGGTATTAATCTCCTCTTCAGGTCAATGACTTAATTTGCTAAACTCCATCTGAAGTGCCACTCACTTTCTGATTTCTCTGCTATTCTTTGTTATTTTTCATAACATGTTCTTAATACTTTTTTTATTTGTAAGGGGATACGTGTCCCCAGCAAATGCAAGCAGGAGGAAGGGCTGCCTTTATATATTTATTTATTTTCACCCAGAGAACTCAGCACCCGTCTGTATCATTTGTAGCACGTTTTGGTGTCTGCTTGCCTTAAATTTCATGGGGATTTTTTTGCAGAGAGAAAATAACTTTGTGGACTCAAATGGGAAAACAAACATTTTTTTGTTCAAAACTGACATAACTTGTGGACTCAAATGGGAAAACAAACATTTTTCCTTCAAAACTGACATATAAATGGACATCTGGTGCCTTGTGCAGCAAGGTTATGGGGTGTCATGCCTCTAACAAAAGGTAACAAGCGGCTAAGTGATTAATCCCCCAAAGAAAATCATAATATTCTTTTAGTTCCTGCCTGTGGAAATTCTCATCTGAAACCGCAGTGGCTGAGGACGTACTCGAGGAAACTTTTGTGCTGGCTCTTATTTCCCCATTGTCCTCTCCGTGTCTGCCAGGGGCCTGAGGAAGGATCCCATTTCCCTCCGTTTTTGCCCTTCATGGTTATAATTCTTCTCCCTGAATAGGATTATTCAGGGGATCTTTAGATCTTCAGAGCTTGGGGGGTGTCTCTGGGAAAATGGCCCAGGGCTCTCAGGTGGCCATTCCCACCCTGTGGCCTGGGTGCTCCTGGCTGAGGGTCCCAGGGGAGGGTGGGTGTCCATGTGGGATTGGAGCCATCCAACTCATGTGCAATGGCTTAAAAAAAGTCCTCAAAGTCAAGATTTGCCCTATAACCTTTTGTTTTTTATATGTCCAGGCCTTTCTGAACTTTCCAGTCGGACTTATTCTTGATTCTCAAAATAATTGGGGTTTTTTTGTTTGTTTGTTTTTTAATTATTAATCAGATCTGATTTTTTTGGCATGAGCGCTTATGGAAATGAAGCAATTGCACTGTCTGTTCTTCTGTCTGTCACCCTTACTAACTTTTGAACCTCTTTGCCAATATCTCTCCAGTTTGTTAACAGGCTACAGAGCTCAAAGGTGTGAAGTGCTTTCCAGTTTTATTTTTTTTCCCTTCCATATCTAACTCTGAAATGGCAACATTTACTGTTGGAAATAATACGGATAGCTAAGCTTTTCTGTGGGATTTTTTTTTCCCCCTTTGGTGACATGCAAAGGGGAAAAGAGGTGATCTGAGGATTAATTCCCTGTGTGTCTCTATGAAGGCTGTTAGCAATTAACCAACTCGCTCCGGATGCCTCCAAGTCCAGCTGGGTGAGGTTCAAGATCCTTGGCAAAAAAAAAAAAAAAAAAAAAAAAAAAAAAAATCAAACAACAAACTATGTGCACATAGTATATACAAACAACTTGCATGCAATTGCCTCTTGCTGCCTTCTCTTCATGTAACCTTTCTTTAAACTGAGAATTTTTGAGGTTTTTCCATATTTATAGAGCGTGTCACTCAGCAGGGGCTGAAGTCCTGACCAGGACCTTGAGCACTTGAAAAATAAAAATAAACAGGGGCTGATGAGGGGGGGAAGTTATATTCCTACCTGGAGCATTAAGTTAAGAGTGTCTAAGGGCCTTGATCCTCAGCCCCAGCCAAGCTGGATTTAGCATAGGTCATATTAAGGTGGGGCAAAGGGGGCTTTGTGTCATTTTTAGATCCCCTTATCCCGGGCTGTGGAGCCCTGGTGTGATGGATGTGCTGGGAGGTTGGGATGGCAGAAGGGCTGGTGCAGTTGGCCCGGCGCCATCCGGAGATCCTCTCCACCAAAGGCAATTGGGGGGTGACGGGATAAGCCAGCTTTGCAGAGGCAGCTGCTCTGGGAGCCTG
This sequence comes from Zosterops lateralis, assembly GCF_965231275.1. NCBI lineage: Eukaryota > Metazoa > Chordata > Aves > Passeriformes > Zosteropidae > Zosterops > Zosterops lateralis. The sequence continues at coordinate 34,913,098 of NC_139767.1, read as the reverse complement.
GATCTGCCTCGTTATCCACAGAGAATGTCCTCGGCACAGAAAACTTTCCCTGTGGGAAGGCTGGGGTGTGGGGATGGATCCTGTGCTGACATGTCTGTGATGAGCGGGGAGACGTTCCCCTCCGCCGCGGCTTGTTGCTGTCGGAAGAACAAATCAAGGACTTGTCAGATAAAGCCGAGAGAATCGGTAAAAATCAGCATCGCCCAAAATTCAGGGCCAAAAAGTTACAACTGCCCTTGTCTTGTGCTCTGAAAACCTTCTGTCTGGGCAGAGGGGGGGCTGGATTCCTCCTGATTCTCTTACGTGACAAAATACAGGCGGAAAAGTGAATCTCATGAATGCTTTTGTAGTGGAAGGCTCAGGATTCTTATCTGAGGAGCTGATTCTTAGTCACATCTGTCTATCTTGTTGTATGAATATTGATAATGAAGTCAGAAAGAGAGACTTGTCACTGTAAGTGCATCAGACTCTGGCACTTGCCTGCTCAGAAGGAGGCGGCTCTGCTGCTTCGCTGCTGTCGGTGGTGTCGGTTTGTTGAAATAATATGTCTCTGCCAGCTGAGAATCTGGCCTTAAAATGAGAAAAGTTGAGATTCCCATTGTTGAATTAGTTTGGCCACATTAAAAATACGTAGCTCTAGAAATGTGTATATGAATATGCTAATGTTTATTTTGCTAAGCGTGCTTGCCAGGATGTGCCATGTGGCTGAGTTAGTGTTACTTTAAGAATCCTAATTTTTTGCCTTTTCAGACTTTGGATCTTTTAAACTTGTAAACACAGCATTTTGTTGGCAAAAGTCTCCATGATTTTATGCATACAGCTGACTTTTATCTTCACTTTTTACATCACCTTAATACTGAAAGAGAGAAAGCACTCATCTGTTTATGATAAGTTTATCAGAAATACTCCAAAGTTTTCCATGACTAAGATATTATATTGTTACAGTGGCTTGCTACAGGGTAATTTCTAGACAACAAACAGAATATTTCAAAGGCCAGATGTCCTGTTTAGACAAGGGGGTTTATATTGATTAGGATCTGCTTTCACCTAACATCGTGTAGTAAATATCACAAAGACGTAATTAGAAAATTTGGTACAATATTTAGTCCTAGTCCCTGTGTGCCAGAATTGTTTGACTACTGAGAAACTGGAGCTTGTTTGCATCCCAGTGTGTTGTGAAAATAAACTTCAAAGAAAATATTATATCTCCCAACTCCAGCTCGTGAGAGTCTTGGAAGTATAATACAGAAAGGCTTAACAATCCCTGCTGAGGAAAGGGCAATTTGACACTGAAACTACTGTTAAAGCACCGTTGACACACTGGTGGGCAAAAAGTGCTTATTAGAGGAGTCTAGTTACAGTCTCAGGAGCCAGGCAGAGAAAACGCACCCGAGTCATTGTGAAAATTGGCAAGTGGCTCCAAATAGATGTGTTTTGTGTATGTGTCTGTGCTATTTTTTTTTTTCCCCCTCCTTAACTACACGTATCTCCATGTTTGCTTCGTAGGCTTTCCATAAGATTGGGGCCCTTGCGGTATTCAAATAAAATATTTAGATTTGCAAAACTTCTGGAAGCCAGATTTTAAGGGAAAAAAGAAGTTTTTTGTCAGATTGTCAATGTCTGAATTTCATCACAATCTGTTCAGCTGTTTGTTGCAGGCAGGCGTAAAACATAGTGGGTAAGTGTGTGTTTGTACTTCTTATACATATTGAAAGAGGGCTGCCTAATCCCCTTGATGAGGAAAGCTCTGTAAATTATATACATCTGCAGGCACTGTGCATGGGTAGTACAGAAGCAAAGAGGCAGATCAGCAATTTGAGGGAGCAAATAAGAGTTTTCTCACAAAGTCGGCGATTGGGAACCTTAGAGCAGCCCAGCCTCCTGGTGATGTCATTTACTTGTGGGTTTGTTTGGGGTTGTTTGACTTTTTTTTTAATGACCCGAATGTTTTGCCTTAAAAACTTTGCCTGGGAGGCCCTTCTACGCACTCAGGATTCCTGGCAAGAGAAAAAAAATATTTGTTGATGACAGCTCTGAATATATCCTCTTTAATTGTCACTTATGTCTCCGTCCCATCCTCTGCACTGTGCTAAAAATAGTAATTTGGGTTGATGGTTTCAACACCATCTAATGTATGTATATTGTTGCATGCAAAACCTACATAAAAATGTCAGGAATGAGACCTAAGCCAGGAATAAAATTGAAAATCACAAACATGAGAGAAGACCCAAATAATGAGGGTGTTGCAGGGAAATGTTACATTGATGTCTCTGTGTAAATACATGCAGGCAGAGCAGTAAAGATCTCACCACCTTCCATGCGTAGAGGATTCCTAGAATAATATTTGCCTATTTTTTTGTAAACAAGTAGGTAGTGTTTATATTTATTCTCAGCCTTCTCCTGCTTTCTTTAATAGCGTGAATTGCTAATCATGCTACAACACTTGTAAGATAAGTGCAGAACATATTTTCCTGTCCGTTTTGCAGAGGACAAATTTGTCCAAATTGTACAGCAAGTGTCTGGCAGAAGTGAGACTAGACACCAAGGATAAAATCCCTTTGATTTCACTGAGGCAAGGATTTTATTCCAGGAGTTTTGTCTCCACTTCTCCACTCTGTCTCCTATGCCCTGTGTATCCTGGGCTTTTGTTGCTACTTGATCCAAGCCTTGGCTCATCGGGTTAAAGGAAAGTCTGACAAAGAGGCAGCAATGGTAGTGTTAACGTGACACTGTAGTTATGGTTTTGTCAGCATTTCCATTATAAACTTCTGTTTGCAGCAATTATAAATCAACCATGAAAAAAAAAAAAAAAAAAAAAAAAAAGAAAAGAAAAGAAATCACTGTGAAGTAAAACTTGGCATACCAGAGTCCAGGAGGGAATTTTGAGCTTTTGGAAATAATGGCTTCTGATTACCATGGACAGGCATGACATGATGTGCAAATATACATTCCACATTGCACTGGAAGAAACTCAGAACAAGTGTCACCACTTTGTCATGGCCAAGAGTCTGAGGGAAGAGGGTCTTCCTGACTTTCGGAAGAACGCGAGAAATATTTTATTATCCTCAGAAACCTCCTATTAATGCCCATAACTACTTCTTAATTTTTCCTGTTTACTTTGTATCATCCCACATGAGGGAAGGAGGAATGGCTGGCTTTGGGGTTTGCAGTGGATCAGGCATTCAGCTGGTGTTGATCAGCACAGCCCCACCCCAGTCCAGTGAAGTGAGGTTGGCTTACACCAGCGGACGCTCCGGCTCCGTATCGCCTTTCCATGGGAGGCTGGGGCACTAGTTACTGTTCGTTTAACTTTGGAAGTCTTCTGCCATGCTGATTGAATTCCAGTGGCAGGACAGGCACAAGTTGACTTGAAAGTGTTTTTTGCTGAGGGCATAATTAGTTACTTTTGAGTCGTATTGTGCTGGTATTTATTGTTCTGCGTTCCAGGCTTTCTTCTTCCACACAGCAGAGCGATGGAGCAGGTGGTGCTCAGCCAGTTTACAACTGCCAGGCTGGTCCAACAGGCTGCAGCTATCACCTACCCTGCACCCAAACCGTGATTTTGCAGGATGAAGCTGAGTCACTGCCCATTCTGGGTCAGAGCTCTGGGCTGTCCCCGGGACAAGCTCCCTCCTGCATCATCATCACTCATGAGTCATGCGAAAGACGAGCTGTTGGCTCATCGGAGCAGCATTCCCCAGCAGCCGAGCTGGAACTCGAGTCCTTATTTCTAAGTTCAGCTTGGAAATACTGACAGAGCCGTAGCAGCTTTGGCTTTCAATGGTGCTGCTAATAACTGAGTGCTAAATGTGGAGCAGCTCTGCAGGAGTGTCCCAGAGTCAGGTTACAGGGAGCAGACGTCAAAACAAAGGTGCAGCAGCTCGAGGTAACTCACTGAATTGCGTGCTGGGGTTGGGTGTAGGGAGGAGAAGCAGCAAAACTCCTTGCTGGGGTTTTTTTAGATGCGACATTTCAGTGATGTACCAACAGAGGAAATTTTTTGCTTGCAGAATCCTGTGAGCAAAACACTTCTGAGAATGTATGTATACAATTGTTTAAAAAAACACAGGGTTACTGACACAGATGCCAATTTGGTAGGGCATATGGAACATTTACACTTGCCTTTTTCATTCTTTCTTGCTACAGCTGGTACTGATTTAGTATGTGAAATTTTACTAGCAGGAGTGCTAATCAAGACAGAGATTTCTGTGAGGATTTAGTCATTTATGTGGAGGAAAACTATGGGTATCATTAAAAAGTACAAGATCATCTATGAGAGGAACATTATCATTAGCAACCTAATTTTTAAAGCTAACAGAGGGAAAAAACCCTACTGTATGTCTTCAACAGCAGCAGCAGCAAATGATGTTCTTGTAATATTCAGTCATGTCACCTCTCTCTAAGTCTGGGCAAGGAAAATTTGAAATTCACTTGAAAAAAAAGGCAATAGATGCTCCAAGTGTTTTTTCCAACCAGTGTGATAGCCTGTTCTGCTACATCAAATGGATATGGCTGGGAATGGGATTAAATCCAAAAGCCACATCCAAATCCTGGATCTGTGTTTGAAACTGAGGCCTCCATTCAAACCTGACTCTGTGATGGGGCTGCCTTTCACCATCTTGGCATTTGGGAAGGGGCCAACAGTATCCCACATCTAAAATCAAGAGTTTGTAAAAGTTCCCTGCATTTTTTTTTCAGGAATTGCAATCTGGGCCTGGAATGGAGACGTTCAGATATTAAATACCAATTCTGGCCAATTTCTGGTGGGACAAGAAACACTATATTCTACCAAGAAGCCAATGAGTGTATATTGCTTGTCCAAAGAGGTGATTTTTGCATTACGCACTGTGTAAAAAAAAATTACACCCAGGTTTAACTGCCTCTTCCTGCCAAGATTATCTCAGCACAAACAGAGTAACTGCTGTATGTTAAATGTGCTGTACAGGTGGCCCAGTGATAGGGGAGACCTGGACAGTAAAAGCTGACATCTGCAGCCGGAGGTGCCTGCGCACGGTGGAGCCGCGTGCTGGTCCCCGTGGTGGGCGGCCAGCTGCCTGTGCTCATGGCTCTGCCCTCATGGAGAGAAGTGAGAGGAGCTCTGGAGGGCACTCCCTGCCCTTTCCCTGATGCTTTCCCAACTAATTTGGGGACTGTGGGCAATGTGAGGAGGATGCTGGGGTGATGCCCCCTGGGCAATGGTGCTCTGAAACATCTCGAGGTTTGCCAATCGATACGCTCAGTAAATAAATACCTGCAACTACACAGGGATTCATCTCAGCTTCCCAGGGATTGGCTTCCATCTGAGCTTTCTGAATATCTTTGCAAGCTGCTCTGCTTTGCTGTGACAGGCACTCTTTCCTAAGGCAAGATAACACTGAGGAGGGTTTGGAGAAAGAAACCAAGGCCTCTCCATTTGTTTCAGGAATGTTAGTGGCATCCCAAGTGCCTCTCTTGTTGGGGAAGGCAGTAAATTTTAATCAGATTCCCAGATATCATTGGATTCAGTAGCTTTACTGCAGTGAGGATGGGAGAGGTCTCCTTTGACCCCTACAGGTAATGGCTCTCTTGTGGCAACTTCACAAATGCTGCAAGGTTATCTCATGTATTTTGGTATCTACCAGGGCTTAAACTTTCAAAGGAGCCCTACTAAGTTAGAATTAAATCAATTTTTTTCACTTTCACAACACCAGATTTCATTTAATTATGACTAAAATTTTCCTAACATTGCTATTTTCCAGTATCCCACCTTTTTAATCATTAGCAGAAAAACTGAAGACTTATTGTAGAGTTAAAAAGAAACTACGTGACTCCTGGATACAACAATGACAATTTTCACTTAAAAGGCTTTTTTTCCCCAAATACATATACCACTAAACGTGGTATCTCCAGGGGGCAGGGAAATGGCCATCAGGCTAATTAGCTCAAGGCAAGCGAAACCATAGGGGAAAAGGAAAAACAGCATTAGTGTTGGCTTGAGCATTGCTGCTTGCACTAAAACTGCTTGGATGTCTGTGAAAGCCATGCAGAGGTGCTTCTGGCTTTGTGAACTGTGGGAGTGGGTCAGCTTGGCATCAGGGCATCCCAGATCTGATGCCAGCAGCAGTGGAGCTCCCTTCTCCAAAAACCTCAAGCGTTTGACTTATGTTGTTACAGCTGTCCAAACTTCTTCCTACCATAGCAAGGTAAAAGAATCTAATATTGGGCCAGAGCAGGAATATTGTAGGACTTGCCTCTGCTTTCCAGAAGGAAAATGAAATGAGTCATGATGGAGAATTCACTGTTGCCATCAATAAGAACAGTTACATCACCAAAAAATGCGCAGTACAGTGAGCTGAAGTCTTAGACAGTTTGTGATGTTTAAACATCTTAAGCACTGTTGAGCGTTTTCTCTACATTTCTTGATATGGCACTGTGGTTTTATTTAAGCAATCCCGAAAATCGTGGCCAGCTGCACCATCTGCCAGAGATGATGCAGGATGGGTGCCTCCAGCATGTCAGCGCTCAGATGTCATTTAAAAGGGAAATGCTTTCTGTACTGGGAACAGGGCAGAGACAAAGAGCCTGGGCAGGCAGCAGGCTGTGCTAAGTGGAAAGAAGAATTGATACCTTTTCTAAGGCCTGACCCGAACATCTGAGTTCCTTCCCTTGGGGTTTCTCACCCCCAAATGTTCTTTTTTTTCCCTTTTTTTTTTTTTTTTTTTTTTTTTTTTAAATGTGTGTGTGAGTGTCTTTTTTTTTTTTTTTTTTTTTTTCCTTGGCACTCACAGATCCAGAATTTTTAAAAGAGAGATAAAGACCCCTCTGATGTGGAACAGGTGGCTCGTCCAGGTCATTGAGTGTGTGGCAGCCCCACCTCTGCCCCAGGCACCGGGGGCAAGGCAGGGATGGGGTTGGCATTTAAAGGTCACTCCCTGGCAGGTCCCCAGCACGTCCCCAGCAGCAGGTGACCTCCGTGACTGCTCTCCCATCTCACACATCCGACTCATCAAGGAGCCAGGCTGCACCTTTATGAAACTGTTTGCAGAAGAACGAGGCGTGATCACAACTAAGCTGAAGGGTGTCATATTCACTTTGCCACCGACATGAGGACCAGTGGTTGAATATTCGATTACATGTCAGTCACAGCACATTAGGCAATCTTCCAGTCTGCCAGCTTTGCCCTTCCCAGCTCCCAGCTAAGTGTCATCAGGAAAGAAGTAGCACTGTGAAGGCAGGAATTGGCTTGCTCTGGGAGCTTCAGTCCCCATGAAAAATGTCCTCTCTTATCATTCCAGTGAGTCTAGTGGGTCCCCCATACTCTGGAGAGAGGAAGGGTGTTTGTGCCTCCTCACTGTGGATTCAAGCCACTTATGGTGCAGTTGCTGCTCAATTTCATCTCTAGATCCAAAGGTATAAATGTGTGCAAAAGCAGTTGTATTGAAAAATGAGGGAGCTGTCATTCCAACTACATTACCAAAAATATTCTGCTCTTTCAAATAAAGTGGCTATAAAAACTTGTTGCTCTGACCGAGCATTTTCTGGACTGTTTTGCTTGCAAATTACTTAGTGAAAATATGCTAGGAGTGGAAGTTAAGGACTGTGGACAATTTCCCGCTTTGCTTAAGCCAGAAAAATCCCATCTCAGCTCCAAGAAGGAAACTACTTTCCAAAATCTCGTGCAGAAAGTCCTGGTTCAGCTGGAATGAGCAGCTCCGTTTGCTCTCGGTGGTTTCTGGAATAATAAAAAGCTCTGTTACACCCATGCCGGCAAGCACAAGCACCAAAGGATAATGTGGGGAGATAATTCCCTTTTGGAATTGGCATTAGGGGCTTATTATTTTTTTTTTTTTATTAAACATCCTCCACCTGTTAGCACCAGCCACATGAGAAGTAAACGGGTGACGTTCCCACTTTGCATCTCCTGCTTCCAAGGTTGAGCTGTGCCTCCTGTTTGGAGAGTTTCAAAGTGAATTTGAAATCAAAGGAGACAACACTGCCGTGACTGGGCGGGACATTCATAAGCAGAACTTTAGCTTTGTCTACTTTGATTTCACATTCACTTTGAGTGTTTTTCTTACAGGAAGTGCAGGCATCACAGGACTCTTGGTAGCAGCATCACCATTAGCTTTCCAAGTGACCCTTACTGTTTAGCTGGAGAGACAGTAAGATTGTGGTGGGTGTCAATGGGAATAACCTTTATGATACTTCCAAAGCTTCAATTCTGTCCTCGGGCTCCACAACTCCAAGAAATACTTAGAGGGAAGAGACTGCCTTCAGAGTGAGGAGTGCAGTGTGATGGATGAAACAATAAAAATGACACTGCCGGTAAAACTGAAAGTTTATGTGTTGTGCCTATGATTGATGTCAGGATGGTGGCATCTGGACCCTGTGTCATATTAAGGGTGCAGGATGAGACCCTCTGTGTGGCAGGATGGCTGCACCCATGGCTGGTAAGTCCAGAGAGGTGAATTTGGCCTGTGTGGTGAAAGAACACCTCCATGAGGAATTGTCTGCACAGAGTGAGGGCAGCTCTCAACAAAAGAGTGAGGTGGAAAGTGCAGGTCTCCATTTTGGGTTGCTCTTGGAGAAAATGGCTGTTTTTTCCCCTGTATCACTCAGCTCCTCCTTGCCCATGTTTGAAAAGGGCAGCCTCAGTGCTGACAGCAGAGCTGTTACAGACAGAAGGACTGGGCTGAGAGCAGCCAGGAGAGTGCACCTTACTTTTAAAAAGAAAGATGTGTCTTGACAGCTTGCCAAATGCCACATCTGCCTCTCTTTGCACCTCTGTGGGCGAAGCTGAACAGCAAGGTGGTGAAGATGAGCCAACTTATCCATTAACTGTGTGAGATCCACTCTCTCCTTTTCTGTACAACAGCTGTAGGTGAATCCTGGCTGGAAGGACATCCCGGAAACCCCATCTGCAACACCTGGGGGGAGGCACAGCTGTGAGCTCCCTGTGGTGGGGTGAGGAGGCACCACACCACTAACACCTCAGATGGGCTGGGAGGAGGGTGGGGAGCATGGGCACTGGTATATTGTTTCTTTATTTTTTCCTGCGCCACTGTCAATTGTCTTTGCTATTGGAATTTTTTTCATCTTTCATGATGCCTCTCCGTTGGGGAATGCTGATGAGACTGTACAAGCCACGATTGGCTGTTTCTCAAGAGCTGAATCTGTCCTTCAGTTAACCAGGCAAGTCTAACTTGGTTTATCTGATTAGGTGGAAGGATTTGGGCATTGTATCTCTAGTGCTGCATTTTTATTTCCTGCTCATGATGATATTAAATCATAACCTGCTTGTCTGCAGGTATCTTGGTGGGAATATTCTGCCTGTGACTCTGGGTTTGTAATTTGGATTCAGTATGTTGGCATTGTGTAAATGTCATGGACAAGTTCTATTATCTCTGCAACTACAACAGTTATAATTATAGTCTGAAGGTGCTGTAGTGTTTCAAATGTGCCTGCAGTAGTAGTGCTGTGATGAAAACAAGGTGTGTCCCTGCAGCTTTTGCTGTGTTCAATGACATCATAATTGTGTTGCATTTGAGCTTAAACTTCTGTCCTTAAACAAAAACAGCTTGTGTGAAACCTTCTCATTTCTTGAGATAGTCCCTGGACTAAAATTAGTTGAAGTACTGAATAAGGTAGGGTGGTACATTTTACAGGCTTTGTGTTGGGTTTTGCTGTGGATAAGTTGTAGGTAGTTCATGTTGTAGAAGTTGAAAAATGAATAAATGTTATTTGAAAGCTCCAAAAAGGCATCTGCTGCTTCTTGGGCTGTGATCTCCTAGTCCTGGGGTATTTGACAGTCCTGCTATTTGTGATGATGGAATTACTGAAAAAAATTATCAACAAAGGCATGATATTGTGAGTGTGCAAAACAAAGCTTTTATTACTGGAGTGAATGGATTTTTAAGGGTGAAATACCTCAGGAATGTTTCCTTAAATGTTAACCTACCTGAGCCTTCTGCTGAGTGGAGATGTGTAACCACATCCCAGTGACACAACTGTGAAAAGCTGTCCAGGCACCCCTGTGCCTCCATCTTCTTTAAAGCTGATTTTGTGCCTACTCATAGTTGTTCATAAAGTTCCAAGGAAGATTTTATCTTTTTTCTGTTTCTCGTTTAAATTGTCCCAAAACACAAGCTCTGCTTGGATCACACTCACTAGATGCCCAGAGATTTCAGTTTCCAAAGAAGGCTTTTTCAGCCCAAGACCTGAATTCTTTGTTGCTCCCTGGGGATACAGCAGGTGTCTATATCCCCTCTCTCCCACTGGTGAGCAGTGGCATTGCTGCTGGTGCTGTAGCACTGAAATAGCCCAAGCACATCTTTGAGACCATAACCAGAGGTGTTATGAACACTAGGAACCACAGTAGCATCTAAAAATAACCACAGTGCAAAACTGGTTGAAGAATAAGGCAAGAGTTTTCCAACAAATATCTAATTACTATATTAAAAATATTTCTTTCATGTAAGACTTAGCCTAACTAACTCTGTAAATTAAATGTGGCATCTTTCTAATGCTTCTCTGAGTCTCTGTGATTGTTTTCATTATTGTTACGATTGTAACTGTTGCTAGAATGAAATTATTTACACATAGAGCTAAATGATTATTTTCATTGCTATTCAGCTCCTGGCTGCATTAGACCGTAAGCTGCAGCCACAAAGCACCCATCCTCTTCAAGCTGCAGGTTTCCCCATCTTTGGGAGTGCCTGTGACCTGATGTTCCCATTGTTTGGTGCATTCAGGGCTGGTCAGGACGTGTCAGGTGGAAAATGGCAGATAAAGGGTCCTCTGCCATTACAGCAGAGTGTGGAGCTGCTTTGGGCTTTTTTTTCCTGCATGGAGGGCACTCAACCACTGTATACCCACTCTGGGTACCTTCTGAATGATTGTTCTCACTTCAGCAAGCCCTTTTCCATGGGGGAACACCTGCTCATCCTAAAAGAGCATCCCTTAGTGTGTGACTCCATAGAGGCTCCGAGGCTATTGATGCTGTAGAAACTTCCATCAAGTTTTAGGACCTTTTTTCTCTTTGCCTTTGGTAAACCTGGACATCATGGAAACATCCCTCAGACACCAGAGCAGTGGTTGTGGAGCACTGACCAGTAGGGCCATAAAAGCTGATGGGGTGTGTAAGCAGCAGGGCACATAATGCCCATGAGTCTGTGGCACTTCATCTTTAACACATGGACAGACACGGCCCAGTGGATAAAGTGCTGGTGTGAGAGCCAGGAGAACTAACTCTGGATTCTGGGTTGGCCCCTGCCTTACCTGTGACCTTTTGATGGTTGCTTCCCTACCCATGGCTTTGCTGTTTTTCCTGTCTGGAAAGAAGGGGGGTTATAAGTGTCAGGTGTGGGGGGTTGCCATGGCACATCCTGATTTATGAGAGGTCACAACCATTGTGCCCGAGATCCTAATGGGACATTCTGGAGAAGTGCAGGGAGTTGGGCAGGTGCTTGGTTGGAGCAAATCAGCATAGCTCAATTAAAATCAATAGATTTATTCCATCTGGAGTGATAAAGGCTTTCCCAACAGTTAAACCACTGGTCCTTAGTATGCAGAGGGGTTAGGGATGCTGATCCTTCTCTCCCAGGAAAGGTTGTGCCCAAGAATATGAATTTATGAACAAAAGGACTGTGGGATTTTTTACAAACAAGAAGGATGTATGGAGGTGAATCATAGGGCAACTTTATTTAGGAAACACGGAAAATGAACTAGAAACTCTCGAGTTACCTTTGACTCCTTGGCAAGGGCAAATTAAAATTGGCAACCCTCTGTCTAGCAATATAAAAGCATTAACATCTGCAAAGCTTCTGTTGGTAAATTTATGGAACAGATTGAGTAAAACTGATGTAAAAATGGAGCAGGCTTTGGATAGGAGCAACTTTCAAAGCAGATACTCTTTCTGGAATTGGTCAGCAGCTTGTGCTGGTTTAGATAAATTTACCTAGTTGACCTATTTCAAATTCCTACCTGGATGCTCTTAAAATATTTTTCTAAAAAATTATCCCTAATTTCCAGAGGTAAAAACAAACTGACATCAGCCCAATTTTAAAGTATTCACAAAAAATTATTAAGTGCTTTTAAAGCATTTCAGTTACAAGAAAAATCGCAGCTTAATGCAGGGAACTTTTGCTTAGACTGGGCCTTCATTTCCAAAATCTGTACAGTAATATGACACAATAGACTGAGGTGCTGATTATGCCACAGATAATGTAGTTGTTAATGATCAAGTTAATGTTAAAAGCCATTACTGCTCATTGACATAATTCTCAGAACATTATACTGGAGAAGTGCACCTTTTGTGTAGCAACAAAATGACAAAATTGAAATGTTAAAAGTTGAGTGCCTGAATAATAGCCTGTGAAATCATTTAGACAAGATCATTGTTGTTGCTATTGTAAAAGAACCAGAGAGTGACAGAATTAGACAAAAAAAAAAAAAAAAAAAAAAAAAAAAAAAAAAAAAAAAAAAAAAAAGAGAGAAGAAAAAGGAGGGGAGAGGGGAAAAAAAAAAAAAGGCAGGCACCAGAGTGTCTCTTTCCTGAAGGGAGACGTAAGGTAGAGAGGATTCCTGTTCCTCTGTTCTCTGTCTGCCTCTGCAATTTGGAGGGTCTTCCTCTAACAACAGAGCACCCTCCTCTGGCAGCTCGCCAAAAATGAACTCCTGGCTGGAAGCGCCGGGATGGGGACAGGACCCCTGGTGTAGCATCATCCCAGCCCTGGGCTGGGAGGCTTTTCTCGGCACGGGGGAAGAACCTTTTTATTTTTGACTGCTTGCCAGGGAAATCTAGGACAGTGGCCTCAGCGCTATGCTAAAAAAAAAAAAAAAAAAAAAAAAAAAAAAAAAAAAAAAAAAAAAAAAAAATTCATTCGTGGAAGTTTTTTGATGTTTTGTCCTGAGAGCGATTGCAGACTCTTGGTGGGGTGAAGGTCGTGGGCTGGGACTCTTTGCCTCAAACCTGGAGGATTTGCAGGTCACTTTGGAAAAGTCTCTGAGTTCCTGTGCCACCCACGGGCATCTCTGACTCTCTGGGCTTTAATAAACCCGAGAAAGAGCGCAGAATTGTGGTAATGGGCTCCGCAACAGACAGACTATTAAACGCCTGCAGTGGAGGGACACTTTACTGAGCAATATACTGTACAACAAGCCTGTGTTAAAACATTGACCCACAACATTTGGTCCATAAAAATAGTTACATTCGCGGGGACTCCTGGCAGTGATAGTTTTAATGCAGGGTCTGTGTCATGGTGTAAAATAAATGACTTCCGACATTACAGTAAAGGCTTAAAAAGCTCCATTGAAAACCTTTCTGTGCAGAGCAATGGGCACATCGTGCATGTACCTGCAAGCGATGGTAGTTTCATTCCTGAACGACCCTCAAAGATCTGCTTTTTGTGCAGAAACTCCCTTCAGCCCCAAAGCCAGGCCCTCCCAGCCCTCCCTGCTATCCTTGTAAAGTCAGGCAAATCGCTGTGAAAAAGGTACTGAAGGGCACTTCACTGGATTATGTTTTCATCCTGGATTTTCCACAAGGACAGTTTTCTGCTCTTCTAAAGAGTTCACCTGTGTCAATTGGACTTGGTTTGTTTAGCATCTCCCAGCACAAAAAATATTATAGGAATACCATGCAACCTTTTATGAAGCTGCTTCTTTTTGTTAAGTTCTAGTAAGAGCTTATACATTTGGAAGCAAGGGGCTTCAGTGTAATTTTAATGCAGTTTACATCCTTTTCTCCAGCATGAGCCAGTTCCAGCTATTTTTTTGTTTGTTTTCAGGTGGGGAGGTTGATATCTAAGAACACCCATCTCAAACGAAGAGACTTTTCCCTCCAGGCTGCCAGGCCACCCTCCAGCCTTCACTGTTTTCCTCTCTAAAGCATTAACTTTCCTGGAGGGCTTTGATTATTGTCCTCCTGCGGTTCCTGTAAGCTCCCACAAACCCATCCAGTACATTCTCTGCCTCCAGTGACTGTCTTTCTCAGGATATCTTACTACAGGGTCTGCTACTCTTGGCACCCTCTTCCTGTGACCCCAGCCACTATTGAATTAAATCTCCTCCATGGTTTGGCTATGAATTGCAGCCTAAAGTCCATAACTAAACTGTGCATGGTATTGGAATTCAGCAGGAGCTGGGGCCAGCGATTAGGGATGGTAGACCCTGCCACTTTATCTGTCATGACAGGAGGGAAATTTTAGGGAAGGAAAATTACTGGCAGGTCACAGTTTGGAAGGAAGGTAGCACTAGTATAGGGCTTCTGTTTCTGCTGTTCTCACTGCTGTAGTGTGAAGGGTTGTGCAATTCCTTAGGAAAAGTTAGAGCTCCACAGAAGGGATTAAACCTTCTTCTACTGCCTCTTGCTGTGCAGACATAGATTTTTTTTTTTAATATTTTTTTTTTTTTTTTAGGTATGATCTTCCAGCTTGAAAAAGCAGTTTTATTTTCTTCTGTTTTCAGGGAAGATAAATCTGAACAAGGAAATCTTTCTTAAAAACAAAAAAATCCTTGTTACAGAGGCAGATCTCCACAGCTGGAGGTTTTTCATGCAGGTGTCTTCACCTCTCAGGAACAGACTCTGTACAGCTGACCTGCCTGGGTGCAGCTGCTCCCAGGGGCTGTGGAGAGCAGATGGTGCCCATGGGGCTGGAGCTGGGACCTAAGTGCAGGGCTGGGCTGGGGTGGGTGTGCAGAGCACAGGACAGGCAATCAGTAAGGTGTTTGTGATGTCCTGATGGTGGAGAAGGGCTACCAGGAGCTTCCCAGTATTTATATCCCACAATATCATTATTGTGGTGGCCTTTCAGTGGAAGAAAGGAGAAATTTTGACACATGCATCGAGTGCAGGAATAAGAAGTTCAGTCTTCCCTGAGGACTGAAACCTGCACTATATCTGGCTAATTTTGCCAGCTCTGGTTCATAAACCATCTTGGATGCAAGAACATTTACCTTCCTGTGCACCCTTGAACAAGCAGTACTCAGTAAAAACGAAATTATTGCTTCTGCCAGTTCCTTCTTTGCCATTTCTTTCTTATCTAACTGTTAGCTGAGGCCAGCTGCTCTTCACCTAGATATTTATTTCTCTTAGATACTAATCAGTTGAGTAATACCTGCAACTCATCAAGTGGAGCTGGGAGTTGTAAGAGCCCGACTGTCACCGAAGCCGCCGGTTCCCCCCTGCCCCTCTTGGTCTCATCTTGCTGCTGGATTAGAGACGAGATGCAGCTGATCCTGAGCAGAGCCAGCAGACTATAATTCGGCAGAGATAAGGGGTATTGTAACATTCAGGGGTCTATCCTGGAAAAAATGCATGAATCTTGCTGAGTTGGTTTTTTTTTTTTGTTTTTTTTTTTTTTTTTTTTTTTTGCTCTGGCTCGGTTTTGAAAGGGCTCTGGGCAATTTAGATGTAACTACTTATCCCTCAACCAGGGAGGCACCGTGGTTTGGGTTAAAAAGCTGATTGGCAAAGTCCAGGGGTGCAGACAGAGGTTGTGAGCCTGATGGGTGCTATCTCTTCCAGTAGCCTGCTTTTGGACGGGGAGAACTCGTGCTAAAGTGGTTTAAGTATTATGTGAAGAGAGATGGGTTTCTGAAACACTCCCCGAGCCGTGGCAGTTCAAGGTGAAGGAGCAGATGATGTTTTAAAGGAGATGTGGCGAAGGAAATTAAAGAGTCAGAGATGTGTTGCACAGCTGTGCAGGTGGGGAGAGGCAAGGTGCAAGTCAGGCAATGCTGCAAAGCAAACGTAGGCAAATATTAAATAAATCACATAATATTTTGTTTCAAATGTGCACTGATTTTTCATTGCATCTATATGCTTGGCTTATGCATCCACAAGCCTTCAAAAATTTGGTAAAATATGAAAGGTGTCCACTAAATTGGTCACTTTCCTACATTAGTTATCAGTTTCTTTAAGTGTGTTTAGGTTGAAAATACCAGAAATCATCCTACCTGTGCACACACCATTATCTAATTTACGCTCTGTCCTTTTTTATTGCTGCTAAAACCCCAAAATGTTTCCTTGAAAGAGATTAGTTCAAAAGAACTGAGAATATTTCAAGGAAATATTTTAAGAACAGAGACTATTTCAAGGAAATGAAACCCAGACAAGATAAAGCAACTCCTCTTCTTCACCCTACTACACAACCCGCCTTGATTAGTATCAGCTTTAACCAAAAAAATGTCCCTTCTGACTGGAGGACCTGAGTCCTATGTGTCACCCCAGGAGAAATTTAGGTCTGAACCCAGTTTTTTTCTGGAGAAAGTGCTGATGCAGCTGCAGCACAGCACAGCTTTATGAATGGGGTGTTGATAAGTGTTGTGAGCAGCCATCATATTGGAATTACAGTGCAAACCAGGCATGTGCACAGGTCACTGCTTTTTATGAACACATGTTCCCAGATCTTATGACAAATAGGAAAGTAGCCCACGTTGACCTTTGAAGCCTGTTGCAAAGTCATTGCTGAGCTATTATTTGAGTAGCTTGAGGTAGAATAATGTTCAACTCAGCTTCCTGGAGCTGCATTTGAAATGCAATTAATTGACTGCTGTTAGTTGTCAATTAACATTTATTATCAATTAGTTCATCAAATTGATTAGTTGGCAGGACCTTAAAGCCTAAATGCACTCCTTTCCATTATAAATATGTCTATAAGAGTAAAAGCTACTCACTAATTGATGTCAAACTGAAATTGCTTATGTTGGTCAAGAGACAGAGCACATTGTTTTTTTTAAAATCCATATTAAATTAATTTTGCAGCAGATACATCAGCAGTACATTATTTTAAAACACTATCTTTGGTGCCTACAACTGCGTGCACATCTCTTAAAGCAATTAAAGTTCACAGGTGTGATACAGGAATTGTTGGAAGCCTTTTTCCTTTTTTGAAAACCGATGCTCTTTCAGACAACTGAGCTAATTCTTTATTACTCTGCCTGCTAAAATGGCTTGTAGCAAAAAACATGGCATGAAAGCCATCCAGTTTTAGCAGATTAATTGCAAAATATTGACATTTCTCCCTTCCTCACTCTCTCCCCCATGGGCCTACCCAGAATTTGGGGGGCCATTTTTGTGCAGCAGGCATTAAAGCAGGATTATTCAGGGACATCACTTTGTGACCAAAACAGAACACAAAAAGGAATCACTAGGTATTTCTCAATTGAAAAAAAAAAAAAAAAAAAAAAAAAAAGAGAGAGAGATTATATTTTCAGTACCTTATTCTTGCAGGCCAACAAACTGTTTCTCTGTTTGTGAGAGCCTTATTAAAGAGATGAGAGAAGAGATATCTGGGTTAGCTTTGCAGTTTTAAATGCAATAGTTGTCTTGACTTATTTGCTCTTAATCCTGGGGCTAAGGAGCAGATAAAATCCTGAAAACTATTCCCTTTAACTTTTTGTAATGCTCAAAATACCTGAGAGGGGTTATTCATTTTCATTGCCTTTGTGCAATGAGATTATTCCTGCATCCCCCAAAACTGTGACCTAAATATGGCTGAAAGACACAACATGTGACCTGCTTAGTGCTGCCTGTCATGGCCTGGAGCCACAGCAGGAACTCTATTAGTGGGAACAGCACAGATGCTACCAGATGGCCAACATATTGTCCAGAGATGACCCATGTATAATTGCAGAAAGTTCAATACATTCAGGTTTTGAATTTAATTGCATTGACCACCTTAGCTACTGCTGCAACACAATTTAATTTATTTAAGGTGGAAACTTACTTGCAGAAGGGAGGAAATATTTATGCTTTTAATATCAGGTTTGTGTTTTGCAAACTGGAGGGAGGCGAGCCCTGTGCATGTTAACAGATGTTTGCAGAGGTCAGGCTACCTGAATGCAGCTCAGGCAATTCAAGCAATGAGGGAACAATACAAGATTTTTTTTTTTTCCCATTCACTTCCTGCAGTTTATTTGGATCATGTTCCATGGGACCAAATCTGGCAGTCTTGACTCAAGCAAACAGCCCACTGGAGAGAGGAAAAATAAACAAAAGGACTCTTTTAAATATTTGAGCATGAGGGGGTTTGCTCGAATAGCGACTGCATAACAAGCTGCTTAATTTTTATCTTTAAAAGGTACATTTTAGAGAGGCAGCACAGTTTACCTGCTAAGGCTTTAGACTGGGAAAACAAACCCTTGTATTCAGCTTCTCTCCCACATCCCATGGCTGCACTGTCCCAGCACAGCCCTGTGGGTCACACCAGGAGCCTCCTGGCTCAGACTTGGGGTCAGGACCTTCTGGAGCTGACCAGCCCTTTCCATGCAGTGCAGCACTTGCCTCCTCTCTCAGCCTCCCGTGGTGCCTCTGTTACCTTGAGCTGTGATATCTTCATTTTGAGTGGGTTTTATTTGTTTTTGCTAATTCAGGAAGCCCTAACTCATCGAGATGTTGTAGTCATAAGGAGTTTTTGAGCATGATGTCAATTTTATTTGCACATCCATGAGAAATGGCAGGAGATGGGAACTTGGCTTGCTCTCCAGGACCAAAAAGTCCAGCTGTGCATGGAAATGAGCATGCAGGTCCCCAAAAGAGCAAGTGAGAGGGTGCTTTGTGCTGCAAGACATGGAGAGCTGAGGAGGGGACCACACGTGAGAGGCTGTGCTGGTTTGGAGCAGATTCTGGCACGGGAGGTTTTGCCAACAGATTTCCACTCAGATCCCTTCCATTTCTCTGTCTCCCATTTCCTTGCTTTACTGGATTGGCTTCCTAGCTTGGCCTGTGTAGGCCCTGTCAAATCCCAAACATACTGGTAACTTTATTATAATTTTCCCTTGGAGTGAGCCATATTCTGTTGAGTTACATTTATTATATTAAGCCGTTTGTCAACTTGAAGTAAAAATATTTGCAAAAACAGTCAATCATCAATAGATGATTTAAAATCTAATGGTTTTTTTGGGGGTGTTTGTAATATAAACAGATAAGTTGGTGTTGAGGGATGGACCCAAACCATAACATGTGTTTCTGCATCCAAAATGTCAAGGGATGGGCTTTTGGCCCAGCAATTAAGGAGAAGGCCTCATTTTACATGGATACAGCTTCACTCTTTCCCTAAATTTGGTGCTCAAAAGTCTTGATTTGTGTGCACTGCTAGTAATGCAGCAGCCTGATTTCATTCTGTATAAAGAGGAAACTTTCTTATATACCAGAACTATCACAATAAAGAATTATTGTTTTAAGGATGGGGTGTGGGTGAATATTGCTCTTATTTTTTTTCCACGCTGTCTCTAATCAAATGTAATCACCGCAGCATGTGTTATTGATTTTGTAATTGCTTCTTGAATGGTTTGGGCCCCAAGACTGCTGCACTTGTGAGGATGTCATTTGGGTTATATATATGAGCTAACGGGTGATGTATCTTTTTATTAGGAAAGTGCTCTAATATCTCAGTTAAAGATGACTTGTCCCAGAAGGCCTGGTTGGCAATGGTTTACAAAGTGACTTGACAGAGGTCTTTCACCTATGCTTCCTTTGTGGAGTTTATTTCAGATGCTTTTGTTGCTCACTGTAAGGAGGTGAGGCCAAAGGTATGGGTGTTGTCCATGGAATTCCTGTAGTTATTGCATCTGAGCTGGAGCACATGGATTTGATGCTCCAAAAACTGGCTGATAATGTCTGGTTGGTTCCCAAATCAGGCAAATGGCCTCACTGAGCATCATTTAATGTGTGTCTCAAGACAGGCTGGAAAAGCTCCTGTTTATATGGGGTCAAAATGGGGAGGTGGATAAGGGAAGGAGAGACTGCATGGGAATAGTATAGGGATGTGCACACAGAACTTTCCTCTGTGAAGGGAAACAGTTTTTTGCAAGGATAGGGAAGGATTTAGGTTATCTTGTGTGACTTCTAGCACAGCATCACTTTCATCAGCCATAAAATCCAGCTTGGGGTGTCAGTGAAGCCTGGAGTGCAGCTGGGACTCAAATTTATGATACATCTGAAGTCTTGGAGTGAGGTTTGATGAAGTATTGGCATACTGGGAATCCTAAGAGAGCTCCTGCTTAGCTTGGGTGGTCTCTCCCCCCAGCATGGTGCCTGCTCTGCATGTCCCTAGTCTTGTGTGATGGCTGATCTGGTCTGGTGGCTCACAACTGCCAGGAAAAGTTGGTGCTGCTGCTCTGCCTGCTTTGGCTGTGCATTCCCATGCTCTCTCCTGCAGGAAGTCTGGTCCGTGTCCAACCCCTTGGTGGTCTGGTTCAGCTTGAACAGCTCTGAGAGAAGCAGCCCAGCAAGGAGGGTTGGAAACACACAGCTGGGACTAGGAGCTGAGTTAGACCTCAAGCAGGAGCAGTCTGTGAAGGCTCTGCTCTCTTGGGAAGCCTCACACTATTGAGATCCCTGTGGTCTGAGCTCCCTCTTCTAGAGTATTCCATGGGAATACTCAAGGCATCCTTCTGGAGGTGTGAATTAACACAGAGCTCTGATCCTCCTTCTCCAAACACCTGGAACATCCTATTTTTCTTTTCCTTAGCAGCTTTCTTTTAGCTCAGTCAGAGGGAGTGACAATGAGTTCACCTGGCTTCAAAAGTCTACATCAGAGCTCACTTGGCCTTCCTTTAAACCAACAGGGAGAAATAGATCCTTCAAAAATGCATTTCATCTGGCCTGGTTTTATATCTAGTTTAGGATGAGGTTAATCCCACATTAATGGCATCTCCTTTTCTAGCCTGAATGTGAGAAGAGCCCAGCTCAGATGTCTGCAAGATAGACATCTGCATTTGGTCACATAAATCCCACCCGTAGAGCTGCTCCACTAATGTGATGAACCCAGATGAATGGCTTCAATTAATAACAACAATAATAATGTAGACTCTACAGACTCTAAATATAGAAAATAATTTCAGTTCAGTTTTTTTGTTTGGTTTTTTTTTGTTTTTTTTTTTTTTTTTTCATATGTAAGCCAGATCTTTCCTTGGTGTTGGGCAGATTATTTTTGACTCAAGTGAGGCTCACTGTGAGTGGTTGGTTGCAATGGTCAGGAGCACTGGTGGGACCTCCTTTAGGCAAACTAAACAAATATGCTCTTCCTGCTGATATGATTGGGAAAATCTTCCAAGGTGAGTGTTTGCTTTTGTTCTTTTGAAGGAGATTGGAAAGCAGCACCTCTGTTGAAGATATCCTTTGTAAAAGCACAATGGTTGCAACTTTCTGTAACTGCTCACGACCCCCAAACTTACTCTTTATTTTATTAGTGTTTCTCATTCAGCTCGAGCTGAAGCAAACAAATGAAACTAATTACTCTTGAAGTTGGGTATTGCCTTCTTGAGCTTTATGAGCCTATTTTTCTGAAATTAGACATTGCCTAACTATGTGGAATGGTTCCAGCAAAACTCTTTTCTACAGCTACAATTTTTGCAGTCACACAAGTGTTTTGTGGGCTACCTTTGGGTAGGCAGCAGTGACATCCAGTGGCCAGCGACCTGATCACAGGTCTTCTCCCAGAACCTGCCTCACCTGGGACATCTCTCCCTTGGATAATGTTGAGAGATCCCATTGAGATTTAATACACTCATTCTACTCAGTGGTTTTTTGGGGGTTTTTGTTGGTTTGATTTGGCTTTTTTTTTTGTTTGAGAGGTTCTAAAATCCTCAGGCAGATCTTCTCCAAAACACCAACAAGGCCTATGGAAATTTTTTGATTAACCACCAAAAAAAAAAAAAAAAAAAAAAAGAGTTGTTCGTTTTAACAACAGTAAAAGTATTTTAATATGGTTGTCCACATAGACATTATGGATATCTAAATATATATTGAAGGACAAGGTGTGGATATTGATGTTGAAAAAATCCTTCTTTGGATTCTCTATGGACAGAATATGAAAAGCCTATGGGACACAGAGCATAGCAATAGAAACCCTGCATATATTCTTTTAGTATTAACTAATTTAGTTTCAAGGCAATGAGTCTGATCGTGAGTGAGTCAGTTCATCGCAGACTAAGAATGAAGACTGTAGTTTTTCTTTTTAATTCCCAAGAATAAGCATGTTCAGGATTAGATCCACAGTTAGGCACCTCTAATTGCAGGAAAATCAGTTGAATTGGTGGTGCATGTTCAGATGACTTGTGCTACTGCCATGTTCAGATGGTCTCTGAGCCTTTCTAAACCAGGGACCCATGGTCCACCTTAACTTTAAATAGTTACTCCTTTCAGTTATGTCAGCTACTTAAATTTATTTGCAGACAGTCAATTCATATTGATCATAACTCGACCTTACAGTGACCTTGAGCAAAGGTACTCTGTGACTGCTATAGATATTGTGATCAATACTGGAGAGCAATTGACTACACCTAGTTACTGATAAATGAAGTTAAAAAAAATAAAAAAAAAGTACACTATTTTCAGAAACAAAGATAACTGCTCATTTAGTCTGCTGTTTGTGAAGGTTTAATATTGATACATGAAGTTATAATGACATCCTTGGGCATTCTCAAATGGTGGAAAACAATAGGGTGCAGAGTCAGTATGGCACATTAAGGAGAAGGAATCATTAGTTCCCAACTTCAAATAAGAAATTTCATGATATTTATGACAACAACACTGAGAACAAACACACTTACTTAGCAGCACTCATCGGAGAAGGCATGTATCAAACTGTGCCTCTTTTCTTTATGTGTGAGCCAGGTCTAGTGAAATAAAGCCCTGCATTACCGTGCACAGAACAAAGCCTTCAGTACACTTATTCTACTTTAGCACCACTCTCCTTTGCACATTTGTGCCTGAATTAAATTGAGCATCCCCAGGTATAACCAACTGTAATCATGAGGAAGAGATCACTGTGGTCTCAGCACATCTGCTACACATTGATACCCCTCCCCACACTGCCTGAAGTTGAAAGGGAAGATGCGAAGGATGTTTTCCCCTGATATTCCTCTCACTTAGCTCAGAGTCCCACCGAGCAATGGGAGCTAAGTGCCAGCAGCTGAGACAGAAGGAAATTAAAGTCCATTGGCAAAAAATGGTAGCAGGCTGCAAGGGAGGGTGGCTTTACCCCCAAATCTACTGGTTTCTGTGCAGGAGAAGCCTCTCCAGTGTGTGTCTGGGTATGAGGTGTGATGCCCACAGGATGCTCTGGGGACATGGGAGCAGCAAAGCTCACAAAGGTACAAGTGAAGCTCACCCCTACCAGTGGCCCTGAGCTCACTTTCTGTCAACGCTGCTCTCAACACAATCTGGGTCTGGCGTTTTACATGTTTTGGGGTTTTTTAGGAGTAGATTTCTACATGTGTGACATTCTTTACAAAAGAAATTAATTAAATGGTGGGACGGCTCTAGCTACGCAAATCAGAAACAGGAGGGGAAACGTTTTGCAGGCACAGACCTCCCATAGATCTCCCTGTGCTCTTCCGCCTTTCCCCCAGGGGCTTCAGTTTCTCTGCCCATTCTTAAGTTAATCTCCTGATCACATTTCCTCAGTCCCATATAGTAAGTGTGCTTTTTCTTTTTCTTCCCGCCACACTTCCCTGTTTTTTTTGTAGAGACAGTGTCTTTCTGCAGGCTCCCTCCACGTCTGGCTCTTCAGTCAAGCTATTTATTAATAAACTGGTGTTTTCAGTGAGCTGGCACATCAATACAGTACAGAGTGGTTCAGTTAGCCAGCATTCTGGGAAATCCTTTGCTCTATTGAAGAACTGTAAATCTCCATTATTGCTTTCCGTAGCACAAATAAAGAATTGCCTCTTACCTTTGCAGCATTCCCTTTGTTAATTTTTAAGGGTGAATGCATGCATAGTCCCTAGCAAAGTGGATCTGCTTGTGCCTAGCCTGGATACAAGGCATTTATTGGGTTTTGGGTTGGTTATTTTTTGGTACAGCTTCAGCTGCTACCTGGAAAATCAGCCACAGCAAAGGCAAGCCAGGGTGAGCGCAGCAGGAATCAATATTGAAACGTTGGGATGAAAATAATCATCAAGGCTTTAGGATTTTTTCCAAAAACGAACCTAAACTGGAGGCCTTGCCGATTAGTCCATGACTGATTGAAGAGGTATGTCACCTGCTACTACATGGCAGCACATCCCATCACATTACAATTGCCTGCCTGGAGTCATTATGGTGTATTACATCCTTTTGTTATCAAACTGTGTCATGTTGCATCACAGTCAGGAGCAGCCGGATGGAGACGTGGCTGACACGTTGCCTGTAACAGATGCAATGAGACAGAGCATCCAAAACACATACCTGCTTTTAGTCAAGGCTCAATTTGCTCAGAGCTTATTTTGACATATCTAGAGAGGGTTTGAAGTAGCAGGTAATCCCCTTCTGTGTTTTCCAGCTCTCGCTAAAGGCACAAGTCTTTCTGTTGGACCAGAGAAAAATGCAAGCTTTAAATTTCTTGGCTTGTTGCAGCATCATCAGATAGATATGAAAACTTGCTTAGGCTAGTTAGTGCAATAAATGCATGAGATCTGGGAACATTAAGCACTCTGGGAAGGTTATTTTTAAAGCATAATCCCAAAGGTTTAAAAAATAAAAAAGGCTTTAATTGCTCTTTAAAAAAAAGTGTAAAAATGGAGAAACTTTGGTAAAAGTACCAAGACTGGGCTTCCAAACTATGTGGTGTATTAAGATAGTGAAATAACAAAAGAAAAAAAAAATCTTGTATTAATCTTGAATGAAAACAAGTTTTTAATATGAATGCATATGACATTCCTGGCATGCCAAATGAATTCTTTATGATCAGAGCCGCTGCAATCGATACTAAATGAATTCATAATAAGATACTTAAAATAAAGTGTTACCACAAAAAAAGCCAAGAAAAGGCCATCATCAAAACTGCAGCCTAAATAAAGCCCAGCAAGATGGTGCCAGCTATGAGAGTAATTCTTTATTTATTCTTTTTTTTTTTTTTTACCTCTTTTTCTCCCTCTTGTTGTGATATTCATACAAATCTTCTTGAAGGGTGGGGTGATGGTGTGAGAGGTGTGTGGTGTGGGACAGTGGCAGAGTCAGGGGCAGCACAAAGGTGAGGCTGATGGATGGGGATGAAGAAACACCAAGGTGATATTAGCAAGAAGAATGGCAGAAAGTGGGAGGAAGAACGAAACCATGAGAGACAGATGGACAAGGCATAAAGAAGGAGTAGAAGGTCCCTCTAGTAGAGGCTGGTAGGTGATGGGAAAATTAATATTTTATAGAACATACTACTTCCAGAACTTTTTTGTTGGTGGTGGGCTTTTTTGATTGTTTTCTTTCTTTTTTCCCCTTCCTATGAATTAATATTTTAATTGCCTAGTTTCTTATAAATCTTCTGTTCCTCAAAAGTTGGAAGCTAAAAGTGCAAGTTGACCTAGTAGAGGCAGAAACCCAGGAGCACAGATTCCTCTGTACTTGGGCAGTCTGTCAACATCTGGTTTGCTATGGGTAGACTTATCAGGCCAGACAAAAATGCTTTTCAAAGAAGAATGTGTGCAAAGAAATCCTCTGCACTAGGTGCATTACCTACCTGGAGCTGTCATGCAACCTCTGAAGGAAAAGGAATTACCTGTGCTGTACTGGTATAGCTGACAGCTAAATCTGCCCTAATCTGCCTTAATTATACTCTTCAGAACAGGGTCTTTCTGGTGATTTGAGGGCAGGAGGTTCAGCAGGGAATAAAAGTCAACTGCTTTGCCTTCTAGTTAGAATAGGGGGGAATTAGCTGGATGACATTAGGAGAGTTTCTAAATATCTTTCCTGCCAATATTTGATTAGGGACTTTAATTTCATTAGACAAACTGATTTTTTCATTAGCCAAACTGATTTTTTCATGCATTGCTCTCTCCTTTTAATGTGTAAATTACATGGGATTTGACTCTCATTACTCCATTGATATGGGTGATGCCTTCAAATGGACACTGGCGCCGTGCTCACGGGCAGGTCTCCTGCAAAGAGCTGCTTTGTGCTTTGCTTTGGGAAGAGATTCTGTGAAAACCCAGTTCAGCATCCCCTTGCACATTCTTTGTTGGGAGAGAAAATCCCAGCACCTGGCCTGGGTCTCCTGGTTGTGATATAAAGTGGGATTTCATCACACAAAGCCATAGTTGTGGGATGGAGAGGATGGAGGACACAGTTCAACACGTGTGTGCCCATTTAGAACTTGAGCAGTTTGGTTGCAATGATTTCAGAGCAGTCTTTGCTTTTCCAAATCAAGATTGCCATAATTCGTTATCTTTTGATAATATTAATTTTGGCCATTTACGTCTCATGTCTCATCAGTTTTTTTATGAATATTGTCACCATTTAAAACCACTTTTACTGAACAAACAAAGTATCTGAGCGGTGACACAGAAAGGTATTTAAAAAAGATTTTTTTCTGGGTTTATTTGGAGTAAAATGAAGTTGAAAAAGAGAAGCCAGATGAAGTTTCCAGGTACTTCTGTAATTATGAATGAGCAATTTCAGCTACAGTCCTAAAGTCTGGATCATAGTGTGTCGTGTTCTTTGCTGCCTGGTGTTCTATGTGCCCAATAAAACATTGGGGGATGTAGCTGTGCTGGTATTAAGAATATGAGACAAAATTAAAAAGAAAATATTTTGCTTCCAAAGGCACAACAGTTGAGGCTGAGATTCCATTAAACCTCATCCACGAAGCTGAACTGATCCTTGTTTTACTGGCTCTTCAGAAAATACAGGTGCTGAAGGAAGAGAGCCCAGTTGTTATTGCCGGATAAAACTCTCTGCTTGGAGGGGAAAAAGTAGGATTTTAAACAGTGTTTGCTGGTGTTGCATAGCTTTCTAAAAGGAGAACATTTATTTTATTATTGAGGCGGTTATGGAAACACCCATCATTTTTATAGGCTTGTGCTTTGGTAAATAAACCTGTTGACAGAATTTCTATAATAGTTTTGAAAGTATTTTTAATAAAAGGAGCTAATTTTGTGTGATGTTGAGTAGATCTGTTCAGAATAGAAGTAGAGGGAACTTTGATATTTCATGTATTTTATTTTATTTTTTTAATTTTAAGTCAGTTCTGTGTTGGGAAAGACTGAACCAAGCATCTCAGCAGAGGTCTGGGTGATGCTGTTCATTGGAAAAGCCAAGGAAAGACAAGGTCTCTTGCTTATTGAAGTGATTAACAATTTAGCATTAATAGGGTTGGAATATTGCATGGTTTAGCCAGATTGTAACATTCTGTTTGTCAGAGTCGTTAAAGGTTGGATTCTGGACTCAGGTCTTTGATGCCCGGGAAAAAAAATAATCCATGTGTGGAAATACTTCAGTTTAAAGTTTCCAAATGTTTGTGAGTTCTCAGGGAATAAAAGTCAAATTTGGATTATAAGAAATGAGCAGAATTTCTCAATCAAATGCTGTTTTTCTGCAGACTGTCCTTTATGTTTTTGCAGATTCTCTACGTCAGACAAAATATTTTCCTCCATGTTATATAGTAGGTATGGGTTTATTTATACTAAATATAACCTCATTATATAATAAGTTTTCTTGGAGTGCTCGGTACTGTACAAACCACAAAAATTTTTGCTCCAGTGACCTTGTAATATAAAACTGAGGGAGCAATCACATTGCATTATGTGCCAGTGTGGTAAAATTAGTTTTGCACTGCCTAGGCAAAAGGATCTCCCTTGTCATCCAAATTACAGGACTGGGGCCCATATGTATGCACTCTGCCTGTTTGTTTATGCCATATGAATGGTAATACCAGGAAATATTTTTAAGGGTTGATGTCCCTTTTCCCTCTGCATTTGTGGGTTTTGTTGGTCTTTTTTTTTTAAATACTTCTCTCCTGAGTAAAATGTGTCCATTCAACAGAGTTGAAATGAGTTATGTTAATCTTCCAACATAAATATGAAACACTTTCAGTTGTTTTGCTGTCATTAGTTGTCCAGCTAAAATGCAGAGACCAATTTACAGGCAAGTCTCATAATGCAGAAAGTGTTTGTTGAGGTGAGGTACACAGGAAGAAACATGGATGTTTGGTCAAGGATTAAGAATGTGCTTTAAACTTGTGGAATTTCTTCTTCATTGGCTTTTCCTTAAATGCAGACTTATTTCTATCTTATATAATTCAAAGCTCATGCAGCCAAAAGAGGAAGGTTTTCTAGCAGTGGGGGGTGAGCTTTTTAAAAATCATAATGATTCTCTTCTTTGAAAGGAGTAAACAAGAATCAATTTTCTTAACTAGAGAAGTTGGCTGAGTTACAGGTTCATCTAGAACTCTTAGAGAGCTAACCCAAGAAAATGATGGAGGCACAAAATTAGTGACTTCTTTCAGCTGGAGCCTGGGAGGGACATGTGGGACAATCACAGAGGATTTCATAATCTTTGCCTTCAACAAATCAACAGAAGAACCTAAAGAGTTGCATGCTTAGATATTTTCTAAGCAAAGGTTTTTCAGTAGCTCATGGAATCATAGAATGGTTTGGGTTGCAAGGGACCTCAAATATCACCTCATTCCAACCTCATTGCCATGGGCAGGGCACATTCCACTATCCCAGGTTGCTCCAAGCACCATCAAACTTGATCTTGGACACTTCCAGGGATCCAGGGGCAGCCACAGCTTCTCTGGGCAATCTCTGCCAGGGCCCTTCCACCCTCAGAGAGAAGAATTTAATCCGTATATTAAACCTAAACCTTCCCTCTTTCAGTTTATACCCATTACTCCTTGTCCTTCCCCTACCTGGGTATTTATTTACCGAAATACCCATTCAGTAGAGCAGGGAGCTGTTGCAAAGACCAGGAAGGCCACAAAGACACGTTGAGTAACCCTTATTACCCTCTCCAAATGCCACTTCCCAGCTGGCCTGGCTGGCTGAGAGATGGATTTCGTGCATGATGGTTCCACCTTCTGCCCCTGGGGAAGCTGCTGGCTTTCCCTGAGCCCAGAGGGTTCATCCCTGCAGGCCTTTTCCTCTTGTTTGAGGCATATGATATCGATATTGATGTTTTTGGTGAGGCGAGGGCCCTCTAAGGCACGTATCCCACCAGGCTCCGTGGAGTCTGCACTCCATGGAGATGTATAGGCAGAGATGGAGGGCAGCCAAGAGCTGCTGCTGCTCAGGAGGGTGAATGCTGTGCTATGGAATGGCTTAGATTGGTTTCAGGGCCTTCCTTTCCCTAATATTTGTTACTTTTCCATGGAAAATAGGAGTAGGCTTGCGTTTCAGGCTTCTTTTAACCTCAGATCATCTGGGTCATACCGTAAGCTCAAATATTCTTTTTCTCACATGTTCCCTTTCAAGCAGAGTCAAGGCACATTTTTATTTTAAAACATTTGGAGTTTGTTTTCATAAAGTTTCTCCAATCAAGACAGTATCCAAGCCATCTTGGTTTGTCGTCGTACATCCAGTATTACTACATTAGCTCTTAATAAAGAACTCATGCAAAAACCAGATTCCCTTCACACTAACTACAGAAACATGTTATGGGAATGTGACCATAGAGCTGTGTGGAAAATGATATTACTTGCAGAAGATTTGTTGTCACATAACAGCCTGCTCATCTGCTGATTACTATCTTACGTTTATTGTGCATCTTCCTTTGTGCAGTGATACTTTCAGAAGAGTTTAAAATCTCTGCAGTAAAACAAAATAATAATAATTTAAAAAAAAAAAAAAAAAAAAAGATCCCGACATGCCTCTGCTAGCATCGAGCTAAATCCAAACTAAAAGCAAATTTATACATATGCTGTATATTAAGTTTAACCAGGGGTAACGCCCCTTTCCTTTGGTTTTTGGAAAAGAGTCCCACATTGTCACATGTAAAGGGACATTTCAGCACTGATTTTCATTTTCAAGAGATTAAAAGTGAAACATGTAACCACAAAGCTGGTTTATGTCATCCCCTGTTGGAGCCAGCAGTAATGCCAAAAATTAGATATTTGATAGGTTTGTGAGAGAAACAGATGCAGGAGGGATGCCATTCCCACAATTTTAAACTCCTTCTTATCTTTAAGCTAGAAAGAACATTCCAGATGAAGAAAATCTATCTTATTGGCTTTAGAAAATAGAGGAAGAAAGCTGCCAAAAAAAAAAAAAAAAAAAAAAAAAAAAAAAGGAAAATAAAAGGGAATAAGAGGAGAAGTTAATTTAAAACCAATGTCAGTCTTGGGGAATTGTAAACCATAATTGAGAGAGAGAGTGTGTGCATTCATATATGTGTGCACATCTACAAAATAAATAGGCTGAGATGGGGCATTTCCCTTCCTTTTTGATCTGTTTAACACAGCCTGCAGTCTCACTTTGGCTTTTTTTAACACTGTTGGGTGCAGAAAGATGGGGGACGGTAAAAACCCAGGGAAGAATCTCCCCCAAACATGTACCAAATAAACTCAGTGAAAGCATCCAAAAAGTATTCTTTCGGCTTTTTGTTTTGGAAGCAGTTTGTATGTCCCTGTTCTTTTAATTTCATTCTGCCAGCTGTCTGCTAAACAAATCTAGCCAGGTGGGGCTTACAACCCATGACT
The DNA here is from genome assembly GCF_965231275.1 of Zosterops lateralis. Taxonomy (NCBI): domain Eukaryota; kingdom Metazoa; phylum Chordata; class Aves; order Passeriformes; family Zosteropidae; genus Zosterops; species Zosterops lateralis. The sequence goes on along the minus strand of NC_139767.1, from coordinate 34,882,727 downwards.
AAAAAACCTACTAGTGCAGCTGTCCAGCTTGCCTGGAGGAAGAATTCTAACAAATGGCAGGAATGAAAAGATTGGTTTTGTTTTCAAGAAAGTAGCTATGGTACCTTCCTTGCTTCGTTGTTGGTTTGTTGTTTTTTTGTTTTGTTTTGTTTTTTTGTTCTGTTTGCTTCAGTTAACTCATGGCCTCCTAAGGTTTTACAGAGTAATGGAAAATCCACTTCCGTGGTTCATCATTTAACGTGGTATTGCTTGGATTTCTTTCTTTCCCTTTTTTCCTTTTTTTTTTTTTTTTCCCTGTAATGATTTTTTTTTCTGTGTTAGAAACATAGGGCAGCTGCTTTGAGTGTAGCTAAATGTAAAATAATCTGACACTTTCCCTACAAAAGCACTGGTAAGCCATATAGTAGCTTAGCTGGATTTTTAAATATTCAAGAGTTGAATATATAACTAGTGAAGGGTGGTGGTTGGTATTGTTTATCCACAAGCTGGGGACAGAACAGGCTTCTTTGCACTGCTTCATCAATCGACCTCAACTGTGATTTTCTAGTCAGCAAATGAGTGCTTCATTTTCTGTGCCTGTGTTGAGCTAAACAAGAGCTATGCTAAAAATTACCAAACCGCCATCTGATCTATAGTTTCAGCAATAGAAGATTAGCATGTGAGCCACTGAGACACCTTCCCTCACTCCTGCCAGAAAAAGGAATGTGTGAAAGGTGTTTGTCACCAACTCCACTTAGGGAATTCAACTGAAAATCTCCCTCTGCTTTTTTTGTTGGGTAACAGCCCAAACAAAAAATAATTGGTTTTTGGCCCAATCCTGCCTCCTTTGAAGCTGGTGACATCTTGTTCTTTTGACATCCTTGGTGCAGGTCCATGTTGATTGAGAGTGATCTGGTGGGGTGATTTGCTCAGCGAGGAGCTGAGGGCTTTTGGCACTTCTCAGGTATCACTCTGGTCTCACGGGTCCCAACTTTAAAGGAACACATGGCATTAACACCTCTCAGAGTCTGGGTGGTGCCTCACAGTAAAGCTGCAATACAGGCTTTGGGTTTGGTCCAGAGCTAGTAAAGTATCTGTGCTTATGTGGGTGTGTGAACAGTGCTGCTGAAGTCAGTGGAGCTGTTTTGACCAATTACTCCTTATCTAATGATAGAAAATTTCAAATAGGGTTAGGACTTTTTGGATGGACGCTCAACCAACTAGGTGCCTTAAATGAATTAAATATCTTTAATTGCTGAACTGCAAACACATTAAATTCTTCTAGACTTGATTTCAGTGACTTATCTGTTTCCTTATTAGCCTACAAACAGATCTGCCAAGCAAGATGTGGAGGTACAAACTGGGTCCTACCGATTTTCCTGAGACAGACAGGTGCCAGGCCCAAACATTCCTCACTGGATGATTAGACCTTGCTTTGGGAAGCAGCAAGTTGCCCATGATGCATGCTCAGTGCTTGCCATTTTTCCCTTTCTGTTTGCCATCTTCACAAGGAAAAGTGGATGTGAAAGGAACACAACGATTGTCTCCACACCTCCTTGTGCCACGTAGACTTCTCTGCACCCACCAAGCCAGTGGGTTGGGATAACATCCCCTTTACAATCAATTTTGGGAGATTGAGACCTGTCTCTGCAGAGGGGATGGGGGAGCAACACACTCTGCCTGGGCTGCTCAAGTCAAAATGGCACAGAGCACGGGCAGGCACAGCCAGATTGCTGTTGCAGGCGCCGTTATTTCCTTTTGTTGTATAACAAGGCATGAGTGATATTGGTTTGGGGTGCTCACAAGCCAAGAGAAAAGAAGGCCAATTTTTCATGAGGAAATTGAAGTGCTGATGCAGAACTAACCCTCACGGTTTGTTGTAATTTAATGAAGAAGCAGTGAGTGGGGGATTTTGGCAAAACTTGGTGTGTAAGCATAACAATTGCAATGACATTATTTAGCACACAATGGAGTAACAAAGGCACTTAAACACTATGATTAAGGACTGTGTTAAGAGTCTCAAATAGCATCTGAAATAAAAAAAAAAAGGCTGTGTTATTCTCTAACACCATATAGAAATATATTAACTTCATTCATTTTTTTCCCGAACCTGCAGTAGGATCCTAGAATGGCTCCAGCAATGTCACTGGAATTAGCTCCTTTTGGTGATATTCTGCATTAGAGTCTCTGGACATTGTTATCAGCCTCAGTTCTTTACCTATTTTTCTTTATTATTAGGCAATGGCAAATGTATATATTACAGTAAAAATGCTTATGTTCATTTCCCATTTATATTTCTGAGAACAATGTCAGATTCTGAAGGCCTGCACAATGTACAAAAGATATATATGTCTATGAAATAGCAGGATAATATTGGGAAAGCTGAGCCTTGAGAGTAATTTGCCATAAATTATTTTACCTGGTGTTATAACAACTTCTTAATGTAAAGGGTTTTCTGGACTTGCCGTATTTGTACAAGAAGTTCTGCTTTATAAAAGAAAAGGAGAAGGGTTGGGAGGTCAAAAATACTATATTGCAGCTTTACTTTAATTTTCCATACATTTTCAAATATGATTCTAAATACAATGGCTATTACACTGGATGAGCCTGAATGAGCTTGGCTTTGGGAGAGGAGAGCTGTACCATGTTTTTGCTAAATCCAACACCACTTCCTGACGGCCATGAGAGCAGCACTTTGCTTCTGCAGACCATGAACAGAGAGGATGGGAGACCCAAGAAAGCTCCAAAACGTTGTGTGGGATTACACCAGTCTAGTCAGTAAGCCCTGGTGCCAAGGGTGTAATGTAATATTATAACCATCTGTTGTCCAAGGCCGTTATCCCAGTGGCTCCTGGGCACCACTCACCCTCCTCATCATGGCAGCAGCGTTGTCACCATGGTATCTGGAGCACGAGGGGAAGGTGGCAGAAGTGCAAGTGGCACAAAAAGGCTCTTGAATTGTGGAGACCTTCTCCACTCTGATGCTGTTTGCTGCTCAGTACAAAAATGGGTTCCATTACAACCTCCGTATAATCCAGGCAAAGCGTAGCTGTTCCAAGGCTGTAATCTCCCTGGAATGCCTGAGGATGGGAACAATTGGCCAACTCTCATGGTTTTAATATGCTGTTCATCGAATTTGGTAACTGAAAGTTTCCCATGGTCAACACTATTTTTTTTTTTTTTTTTTTTTTTTTTTTTTTTTTTTTACACTTCTATGCAGTGCTTATAATATTTGGAGTTTTTTTTTCCCAACAGGGATGAAGGTTTTAGAGCTACAATTTTTCGTTGACTCCTGTATGCAGTAATATGAGGCTGATCCTCATGGAGACATCCTCCATCTGCCCCTTTTCCATCAATTGCAATGTGGTGGAAGCCACAGAACTTTCAGGAAAGAAAGATGTTCCGATTGCTGAGGAACAGGTCAGAAGTCAGGAAAAGAAATATGAGATGTAAGGTTAAAATGGAAGTCTGAAGATAAAAAAAATGTGGTGGAACAGTGGACAAGTAATATCCTATGGACTGTGAGGAACAGGAGAGCAAAAAATACTCCAAGAAACTGAATCAGGGTTGGAGGACAGGACTTGAACATGGGTGATAGGAAACTCTGGTGACTGAGACTGGACCTACAACAGAAGGCCAGTGGGAATTGTATCTCACAGGATCCCATGGGACAGCAGAAAGTAAATGGAGACTTGCAGCACTAGCCAATAGGGATGAAGTTTGGGCTGGAAATGAAGAGTCATGGACTGAATTTATTAAAAGCTACTAGCTAATGATTTTTTTTTTTTTTCAAATCATATATGAATTCATTTTCTAGAGGAGGGAAGAGGTTTAAAGAGTAAAATAGTTTCAAACACTGAATAGATCAATAAATATGGGTACTTCAAATACTGGTAATATCTTAACATCTGAGTTAGCTTTTGAGTTTAAGCTGGTAAATAACATGGATTCCAGCCACTCTGACCACTTCCTGTGGGGATAATCTGCAGGTCAATAAAGAGATAAAGTTAGTGTCTATTTGCTTCATTATTATGCTGAATTAAAATAAAGCTTGATGCAGTGTTTGGTGAGAGCAGGAGTGAGCAAGGCCACAAACAAGCAACATCACTCCTGTATTGCAGGAGTACAACACTTTCCAAGAGGAGAAATGGAGAAGGGGAGGAGGAGAGACACCAAAGGAGAGTCTCAGAAAGGAGTTAGATATAGATACAGGGATAAGGTCCAAGAAAGGAGAGTTATAAGAGGTTCAGTGGATAAAATAATAGGAAAATGAAAAAATCTGTTGGAAAAAACTCTTGGCCTAAAACATTAGGCTCAGATTCATTTAACCCTCTTAAATGAGTTATTTAGTGATTGTCACATACATAGAAGTAGTTGCATTTGTCATACCTGCTCAGAAAAATCTTTTTCACCAAAACTGATTCCTTCCCCTTTTTTTCCTTCCTTTTTTGAGTGCTACACCTTTCCTTGGAAAAGAGATATTGTTATCTGGGATTAGGAAAGAGGCTTGCCTGTAGTCCTCCAAACACTCTGCCATCCCCATGATCAATGATTTGGCCCTTTAATAGTTCTTCTTATCCACTGGGACTACTTTTGAAGGCCACTTTGGAATTCCAGCTATGGAGCATCAAGGTGTTGCCAAGAGCAAGGAAGTATGAGTGGGCAGATTCTGAGATGTTGCAGTCAAGTCTTCACCTTTTTAAAGGTGTCACTTCAGGATGGTGATTATGGTTTTTAAAAGAGGAATAGTGCTGAAAACTAGTTATTTTTAGAGTTATTCTGTCATGTCAGCCAACCTTAGCAAAGAGCAGTTCTGCTGTCTCCAGGACAGCTTGAAAGGCCCTCTCAGGAGTAGTCAGAATTGTGTTCCTTGTCAAACACCAGAGCTGACACTTCCAAGGCATGCAGGAAGATATGTTTAATCATCTTCCTTTTTTCATTTGATCTTTGGTGGGTGTTTTTTTTTTTTTTTTTTTTTTTTTTTTTTTTTTTTTTTCTTTTGCTTTTATAATCCTGAAACACTCACTTGAGAAACTCTGACAGGTCTGGAATAAAATTAAGAAATTCTGCCTCTCCAATTCTCATCCCCAAAAACACCTGTTAAAGGAAAATAAATCGAGTTATATGCCAGAATTCTACATTTGTTTCTCATGTTCTGTCAGGTAATCCATGTAGATATTTCCTTCCACCTGCTTCAAGACCTCATCTTTCTGCGTTTTAGCATTTCCCACATTTCCCATTCTTGAATCATCTCCTCCCTCCTTCCCCATAGAAAAGGAAAACAAGAAACTGTTGAGTAGAATTGAAATGTGATGGAAAAAATGCCCCCATGCTTTCATTCTCTTGTTGAAATATTTTCCATTTCCTAAAGACTCTCTAGATTCCCTTTGGCGTGCGAGCTTTCAGGATTTCTTTTCCACTCAGTGCATTAACTTTGTTTTTTCGCATGTTATCATTATTTTTACCAGCATGTGTAACACACATTTCCCACTTTACGATGGCAGTAAATACAAATGCAGAAATTACACACTCAGACAAATTAAGAGAAATAAACCCTTGCAGGTCCTGAACCAGCCAGTAATCATTGCTACATATCCTCTATTATATCCCCGTGTACCCCCAGTACTTTTCCACATCACACAGGTGGAAGTGTGAAGCTGAGGCTCATTTAACAGTATGAATTTTCCCAATGTATCACAATTACAGGAACACCTGTGCTTCATAACTTTCTGCTGATCCACTGTGAAAATTCACAGTGTGTTTAGTAACCAAACCATCAATATGCTTTGTCTCCTACAGCGTGTGGATTGGGATGGCGGCTTTAGTTCCTCCTTAAAAAAGAACAAACCAAAACAACCAAAACCAAAAACCCAACAAACCAAAAATTGATAGAAAATATGGCTGATGCTCCTGTTGTGGGCTGTGATCACTCTCCCCCACCATGACAGATCTTTATTGTGGAAGATCTTCAGTCTGCCCTCACTGAAGGTTGGCAAACCCTAGTACCTTTCTTTTTTTGACTTTCTTTCATTGCCTGAGCATGGCACCAAGACCAGTTTGTGTTCATGACTCATTGCTTTCTTGAAAGTGTGTCAAATTCATTATCACGTGGGTCATGTCACTCCATGTGGCTCTGCCAGACAGTCCTGTGGAGCCACCCCAACCTTGTGCCAAGGGATGGTCTTGGCCTGTCCTCAGCATGGTTTGTGCCCACTCATTCTGCCTAGCTTGGCTTGGCTAGGCTAGTCTAATTTCTAACAAGTTCTACCTAATTTCTACCAAGACTAAGTTTCTTCAGCTGATGGAAAAAAATAATAAATGGCAATGTGAGACAAAGCTATGGTTTTATGCAAATGACCAAGTGATATCATGGAATGACAATGCTTTGAGGCACTGCTTGAATAGCAAGAGTTTTGGGTAAAGGTTTCACAGAGATCTCCACTGAAAATAACACCAGCTGCTTTTCTGATTTCTCTTTTAGCCTGTTCTATATAAGATAATTTGCTTTGTGTGTGGTGCTCTGGCTCAAAAATTAGTCTGAGGCTTGGGAAGCAGACTTCCACCATGGTATGACCCAACAGTGGAGGAAGGTGTTTTTTGATGATGCAGAGATGCTGATGAATGATTTAAACTGTTGTGGTGATGGGCAGACCCTGGTTACTATTCATTAAAATTTTTAATTGGGGAGATGGACATGAAAAAATTCTGCTCCCTGCTTTGAATTTAGGTGAGAAATGGACTTTGTGATCCCATTTAACTGATATTTGCATCATCTGGGCAATGTGATCCAAGTCCTTGTCCTTCAGTTCCCACACCGAGAGGTTGGCTGAAGATGGCAGATTTCCCATCCATGGAAAGCAGACTGTCTGGAGAAGGAAGAAGATAAAATCATATCTGCTGTTGTCCCAGAGTGGAGCTGGGATGTGTCTAGGAGACTGCAGTCTTGGACATGCTCTCATTTTAAAGATAACCTAGCTTAATCTCATCAGCTTTTAATGAGAATTGGGGATTTGTGGTCTTCTGTGATGTGTCATTCTCAAAAACAAATCTTAGGTTTATGAGTCACTTGAAATTCTGTGATATTGGGTAAAAAAAATCCAACCCTTGATAGCTGTCACATTTATTTCCATTCTCTTTGTGAACTGTTACAAGCCTTGTGCTGTATCTCCACTTTCATTGATGTTTCTTTCAGATAGAAACTCATCTTCCATTTGCAAGTTCCCATAATACTCATGCCCAGTAAGCCAAATTCTGCCTTTCCCACCCTAATCTCAGTGACATTTCTATCTTCAAGAAGACTGTGGCCTCCTGAGTTATTTTCCTGGATCCTTTCTGGATATTCCAAATGTGGTTCTGTCCTTGAATGAACTCGGAGAAGGAGGTGCCCCTATGTTCCCTTTTCTGTGAGGCAGAATAATGCATATGGTGTGACACAGGTGTGTAGAGGGGTCTGCAAATTAATGTGCTTTGAGGTCCTTGGATTAAATTCATACAAGTGAAAAATAGTTGAAAGTCATTTTAGTGTCCCAGTGGGTCTGACATTCTTTTCTGCTCCCAGAAAGAGATTTTCTGTCTGCAAATCTCATGTTTCCAGAATTAGATTAGGAGTGTCAGATGTGCATTCTTGGGGCCTTCTGACCCAGATTAACCCTGGAGCGCAAAAATTTGATTGTGTAGTTGCAAGACCAGAACAAAAATATACCCACAGTGGTCTATCACTGATTAAAGGAGGCTTTTATAGAGCACATTCAAGGGAGGGTGGTGAAGGTGTCTGTAAGGTAAATGTAGACAGGCTGTGTGACACTATGGCAGGGTCAGGAAAAATAATCTGAATTCAGGGTAAATTCACTGATTTGAAGATCAGGGAGATTTGTGGGATTTTAATTTTTTTTTTTAAATATAAACCCCCCACCTTTCAGTGATGGTACAAGACGATAATAGAAATTCTATTAAGAAACAGAGCTACCAAATGTGTAAAAAATATTTTATGACATGACTTTCCACTTCCTAAATAGCTCATGGAAGAAGATGAGGAAGTCCAAAAATGAGGATGAAGAGATATCCCATGCCTGAGCCATAATCAGACCCAATAGAGCTAAAAGCCACAACCAGTTGTTTGTCCTGATTCTTGTCTGTGCTTGGACCTGTGGTTACAGAGAAGCCAAGGCAGTGGTGGAGGGCAGACTGCAAAACCTGAAGGAAATAATTTCTTATGAGATGTTCAAGAGCAAATATCATATAAAACAGTGTCTCATAGGTATACTTGTTACGTTCCTGCCATCTGGAAATAATAATATGCATCTTCACCAAGAGAGTTTTGGAGATAGAGCTTTGTTGATTTCTTTCTTAACAAGGGTGGAGTTGTTTCTGAGATCAGGGACCATTTCACGGCTATGAAATATCTATTTCTCTTAATATGTTTACTGTGCCAAGCAATCAGAACTGGATTCCACCAATAAATCACTGTTCTAATTTAGTATTTGCATTAAAATTCAGTTTATAAAGTCTTGAAGCTGAAGCTGCAGCTTAATGCTCAGTCAGGATGGTGAGCAGTTGGATTCAGCAGTGATTTAATTCGTGTCAGAGGAAGTTGAACCTGAGTGTGATGTGGAAACTGGCTGCTGTTTGGACTGGTTGCTTGTTCATGAATGCACTCATGTTATTACATGTTCAGAAAAAAAAGGAAAGAAAGCAAGACAGGAGAACACTTAACATTCCTAAAGTAGTTTCCTCAAATTTCTCTGCAAACAATGTAAAATAACAACCTAATAATTTTGTATCTTAATCATGTTCAGTAAAGAAGTCCTTTAGATAATTGGCACTGCCTCTGTACTAGGCCAAACTTTCTTTTAAGTTACAAATACTCACAAAAGGTTTACATTATAAGGAGCTGCTTTGGAGATGTGCAGATTTAGTTTGTAAGTACAAAGTGAACATGCAAATTGCCTTATCTTGTGGGATTCACAAACAACCATCATTCAGATTGATTTAATACATAGCTTTTTATCTTTAAAAGTGTTAATTAGAAAATAGGGACAGTTCTCTGAGCACTTAAGAGTAATAAATAGATCAAAACAGCATCCATGCTTCTGTGATGGAACTTCTGAAGACTTTATAAAGGGATTAAACCAATTGTCAAAAAGACCACAGTATACATATTTAATAGTGCTACCAAGCTACAATTACATTTTTAGGACTCTATTTGCTAAGCTTTTAAATACTCATTATACAAAAAAAAAAAAAAAAAAAAAAAAAAAAAAAAAAAAAAAAAAGAGAGAGAGACAGGGGGAAAAAAGGGATTTTCAGAACTTTACCACATAACTCAGAATTGCTATGCCAGTAAGCTCTGCTCCAGGTCTGGAGTGACACAGCTGTGTTCAAGACATCCTGGTTTTCATTTAGCATGAGAAGTTGTTCAACCGTGTGAGAAAAAGCCCTTGTGTAGTTTGGTGGTCTGACTTTGCTCCACTGCAGTGTTAAGGGGCAGAGGGGAGATGCTGCTAATGGATATCCTTGACCTACCACGAGTTAAAACTCACTCTTTTTAAGACTTTGAGATCTGTGTGCACATTTAGTCACATCAGTAGTGTTCAGTGTTCAGTAACTAAGATTTTCCTTTCATTCCAATCATCTGTTTGTTCTGTGTGTTTACTTCTCTATATTCCTATCCTTGCCCAACAAGCTCACACTGGATGGAATCAAACCCACCAGCAATAATGAGTTGCAGTCTGAATATTTATCAAGTAAAACAGAGGGAACTGCAACTTGTCAAGCAAACAATAAATAAGGCAGATCTCATTAAAAAAATGAGAGAAACAGGTAAGGTCTTGAAATGTACTCAGGAAGTAAATAGTGTGAAAGGACTAGAGGAAGAATTAACTTCAGCACCTGAGGTCATCCACTTCTGAAAGTCTCATCTAAAATATGGGCCATAAGTGGCTTTCAGAGATTCAGTGGGACCAGTTTCACCCCACGAGAGAACAGCTGTAATACTCCTTTTCCTGCTGCCATTTCCAAGTCATACCTATCAGCAGCATATAAAATGCATTACAGCAATGAGAGTAAAAAATCCTCTTTTGTCTCTCCAGCCTGAGTAACGGTTTTGAATGTCCAGGATTTCTTTTTGCTGCTTATTTCCATACATCTGCATGCAGGTACTCATGCACAGTGGTTTCATGGGATTGATTTTATTTGCATGAACCACATAATAAAGTGTTTATAAGAACTATATGTTGATGTGGACAACTTCAGAGACGGAAAAGTCTTGTGAATAATTTCTGTGATGCAGATGGAGGGAGAGTTTTTTTTTCTATTTCCTATTTCAAAACTTATAGCACCTCAAGAAAATAGTTATGACCTTTTATATTTTAATGCAAATATCTAGATATCTAGAATTTGGAAAGAGGTTGCAAACATATTCTGAGAGCAATTAGGAGAATAGCTTATTTCCCAGATTACAAAGGATGTCTAGCATTTCTCATGGAATGTTGCATGTGTTTGAGGAGTCTCGTTGCATTTAAAGCATTTAATGCTTTACTCCTTATTTTATCAAGATGTAATATGCAATTATTGCTTGGGATGTGGCAGAAAGGGAAATGGTGATTAGAAATGTTTAGCAGATCTTTGGAAATGTTCTGGGAAAGAAACACAACCTCTCTGGCTGCTGTTCCAACACTGGATCACCCTCCTTATGAATCAGAATTTCCTAATGTCTGATGTGAACCCCCCAAGCTGCTCTTTGTGGCCTGTGCCTCTTGTCCTGTTTGCTGCCTCCACAGAGGAGAGTTTGCTCCATCATTTGGGAGCAGTGGTTTGAGCTATGGTTGGATTTCCCTCCAGTGTCCTCTTCCATGTGTGCAACATCCCCAAGATGTACTTTTAGCTCCTGTTCTCCAGGCATCTCATGGACTTAGTCATCACTTCTGGATTTTCTGTGTATGTTGCACATCCTCATCCGGACCAGAGAGGGGAGGACAACCTCCCTCTCCCTCTGGCCAGGCTCTTCCCCATGTGGATCACCCTGTGCTTTGTCCAAGGGCTCCTCCTGCAAAAGGAAGAGGGAGAAGGTAGGGTGGGATTTTCTCATTAACCTGGTTGATTTTCCTGCATCACTGTGGCCTTGGGAGACTGTGCAGTGGGTGAGCTCTGGTGGAGCTGAGTGCAAGCACAGAAGAAGGCAGTTGCTGCTGTGAGGAGCTCAGTCTGCACATGTCACAGGAGGCAACAGATGGCACAGGCTGACGAGATGGTATGAGAAGAGATGAGACAATATTTATAAACATGATAGACAGCAGTCTCAGTACATGAGTAGCCAAGACATTGTCAAGGGTTTTTTTCAGGCATCACAGGAGGGGTTTTGGAGCTGAGCTGAGCAGGAAAGTGGTTCTGCAGCTGCTTGCAGGAGGATGGTCCCAGGTGTGAAAGAGGGAATGGAGGTGCTCAAGATAAAGCAGAAATTTCATTTAAATTTGAGTCATAAAGTATATTTATCAAGGTGGAGGTTGATAAAGTTCTGATTTGGATTAGGGGATTGCTGGGGATGGCAGGAAGTTGGGTTCAGGAAACCAACAGGTCCAGTTTTGGAGTATCTCAGGGACTTCTGCTGTGTGTGTGTTTGAGAATGTGGAGAAATGTGAGCAGGAGAGAGAAAGCACCATGGAGCTATAGCTCCTCATTCAGAATCAGCCACAGTGGAGTAGCAGTGATGCCCTGGGCTCCCTCACCACTGCAGGGCCCAGCCCTTCTGGACAAAGATTTTATCACCATCTCTTGTCTTGTCAACTGTACAACACTCTGGTACTCTCACCCACATAAAAATGTCTGTTGTACAGTGTTTTGTGTGCTCGTGCTCAGTGGAGTGGATTAGCTTCTGAAAACCTGCATCCTAATTCTGATGTAAATGTAAATGTGTGCTGGGTATTATGTAGCTCTGGCTTTGAAGCTCTCTAATGTTTATTTCAAAGTAATAATAGCCTCAATAATGTTCAAAGAGCTGTTTGGTTTGGATATAAAATATATATTACATAAACTAGTTTTGTAGTCATCAGTATATCTAACTTTTTTCAACTGTTATGTCTGGAGTTAATTTTCTTGAGCTTTCTTTATCTCAGTTCCTGATCATTGCTTTCTTTGCCAACCTGAAGCTTTGTTTTCTTTCACATTTGTGGCCTCCATTCATTGCACAGAAATGGAAGTAAAGTTTCAGTATTACTAAATTTTTTTCTTGGAGAAATAAAAATGAGAAAATGCAGATAGTAGCAGAAAGATAGTGGGTGGAAGAAAAAAGGATCTTTTACAGGTTAGAGTTAGTTTTCCTGACTTAGCATGTTACACTCTATCACATCAACATGCAGTAATGTGACCTAAGATGATGTATCAGAAGCTGAAAATGACTCATGAAAATAGAAATGTTAGGATATCCTGGAAAACCAGCTATCTGCACATTCATAGCATCAACATTTGTAGCACAAATTCCAGCTTCCACAAGGTCTGTTTTTAATAAGATGAATCAATTCCGTCCCACTTCTAAGGGCAGAAGTTGCTTGTTCCTATTACTAGTCAACAACTCAACACCATTTTCACTAACACTGCAGAAGGAGAGAAACCTAGCACATTCTAATGAAAAGTGAACAATTGTTTGGAAACTTGATAATGTGCTATAATGCATTAGCTGAAGACTGGGCAGAAGCTGTGTTAAGAGAATTGACCTTTACATGCAACACGTTTGGAGAGATAGGGAGGAAGAAATACATCACTCACTAAGTAGAACAAGGAGCAGAGCAGAAAAAGGTGGGATAGGAATTTTGACAAAAAGGACAAGATTAAATTATTTTTGGTAAGTTTTCAGATGAGAAACACCTACCTCTGGAAACATTTTATCACCAGATCATTAAGCAATCCTCCCATGATAGCTACTTCATATAATAGTGTTTTATTGTCTGCATTTGTCTAAGTATCAGAATTCCAGTAATGTTTTACAGTTACATAATGCTTTTTTGCTTTTAATCTCACAATAAATAAGAGGGGGTGAATACTTCACTACTCTCCACTGACTTCAGAGGGCTTTGAGTTTCCTATCACTCCTTTTCACAAATCTCCTTTATTCCTTTGCCCTTGTCTTCAGATCTTCGTCCACCCTTAGCCACTCAGAACAAATGACATCACAGATAGCAAAGACCAGTGAATAACACTAAGTGATAGCTAAATTCATCAATAAACCTCTCCAAGCTCCTTGGTCATTCAGGAAACAGAAAAAAATGGGCAGTAGAGGTGACACAGGTAATTTCAGAACTGGAGTTTTGTTTAACTGATGCAGAAATCGGTAATACAGCCATTAGCCATGGCTCGTTAACTTTCATCTCTAATGCAGTTAAATATAACATATATCCTCTTATTTTCAGTTTCCAGTTTATCACATTTTCTTGGGTAGAAATGCATTTCCAGCACAGTAGCTGTGGCTGGGGGAAGCTGATGGTGTTGGTGGTCAGGAGTTCTGCATGAGGAATGGAGGCTTTGTCTGACCTTGGCGTGGAATTCCTTCCCTGGTGTCCCATGCAGGGCCTTGCATGGCTTTGCTGTGTCCAGACCTGGAGCTGAGAGGGCTCATGGGGAGCCAGCTGAGTCACAGCTCAGGAGCTGATAGCTGGGATGTGACCAGGAGCAGCTCCACAAGCACTCTGGAATACCAGGATGCCTTTCTGCTCATTCCTAACTCCACTGGGATTTGGAAATGCAACTGGGATGTGTCATTGCCTTGGTTGAAGGTTTAGCAATGCGTGGTTGGAAAAGTCAGCATTCAGCCAAGCCTTTCAACCAGGAATAGCTGGGGATGTTCATATCCACTTTATTTTTTCTGTGTTTCAGAGTTAATACCAAGAAAGATAAACGTGCCATTTCCCCCCACAATCTGCCAGGCTCTCCCTTTTTTGCAAGACAATGGGGACAGCCCCTTCTCATATCTAGACCACTAACAGGGTCTGCAGTTCAATGTTTTTAGGAGAAGTGAAGTTTCTAATTTATAATCCTCATGCAAGCTTCCACAGCAAATTCCAGGGTTACAGAACTGCAGAATTCACAGGGGCCCACACAGTTTTAGGTCACTTAGTTCAGGAAGCATTTAAATCTCCACAGAGTGTGGATAGCCATAGGGCCATATCCAGTTACATTTCATGATGCCTCCGTGTCTGATTTTTGGTTACATGAGTTCTTCCTGCACGGCTGAATATGACTTTTTTTGGGGTCTATTCAAACCTGAAACTCAGGAAAAGTGAACAAAAAAAAGCTAAAGAAATTGTGCAATCCTCCCTAAAGTGAAACTGCTGCTGAGTGCCTGTGGCCAAAACAGCCTTCTCCTTCCAGTTCATCAAGGACAACCTGTCCTAGTGCCATGCCAACATTTCCTGCTTTCCATCACATCTCTTGGGAAAGCCCCATAAGCAGTGACCTTGTGACTAAATGCCTGCCAGATCTGCTTTCTGGCAAAAACAGCTGCTACTCTTGGCACATTCAAATGCCTGTTCAAATTTTAGGAACTCCTCTATGAGGTGTTCATTTTATATTTCTCTAACACAGAGAAAGACTGTGGACCATGGAATTGCAAAATATAACTGGGGACACTGGTGGGAATGAGACGCTTTTTCAGCATGGGCTGTCATTCTGCATGCCTTCCTGATCAGTGAGATTTTCTTTTAAAAGAAAAATGTCATTATTCATGTCACCAGGAATTAATTCATTGCAGTTAAAAATGCATCTGGAAATTAAAGGCCATATATCCATGAAGCTCTGCATTTACTCCGTCCTTTTGGCTACCAGCTTATGTCCTCAAGGTCTGGAAGTATTAAGGGCCAAATAGGAAAGTCTGTATTTCTTAAGTATGAAGAATACTTAATATTGTACAGGGACAATCAGTGGGATGTTCAAAACTGTCAGTGCAGGTATAATATTTTGTACTGGTGTGATTCTCACATTAGGAGTGTTTTAATGTAGTTTGTGGGGTTTTTGGATAGTTTACATACCAGGCAAAGCTTGTTAGCCCCTGCACAGAACATCCTGTTTGGATTTATATTATTTGCTTCCTGGCAGGGAGTGATTTGAAAATCACTGTTGGTGCCATGCTGGCACATAATTGCAATAGAAAACATGGCCCCAGCTTCTTGAAATTTAATTTGAGAATTTTTCATCAAGTTGCTTTTATAAGAGATAACTTTGAGTGTATGTGAACACACCTCAGACCCTCCTTTGCACCTGGCTGGCTGGGACTTGGGAAGGAGGAAAATTCACCAGCCCATCCCATGAAATGGGATCAAACACCAGGGTGTTCACAGCATGAATTCTGGCAAAGTGTCCCTGGCTTGGCAGGTGGGCATTAAAGGTGGATGAATCTCCCACATGCAGATACAGGTGCTTGGAGGTGACAGGTTCTTATCCCTGTCTCACCACAGAGATTTTCTATCCAGAGCATGGGGAACACCTTTCTTATGTCTGCAGATGTAAAAATCAGATTTGTCTTTCCGAAACATGATCTGTAAATTACACAACTGTTTTAAAACTACAGAAATGATGAAACAGCAATTCCACAGAAGAAAAAGAAAGAAAAAAAAAGACCAAGAAGTTAATCTAAGAGCTAAGGTCCAACATCACTTTTTTTTTTTTTTTTTTTTTTTTTTTTTAACTTACCTAAATGTTTGAGTTTTCTGTTCTGGGTGAATGTTTAAACAGTGGAGACAGTTGTTGAGGAATGTTATGACTTTGGTGTGGGCCAGCAATGGACATGCCTTTGGTATTAATATTATTTAACATAATGTAATTGCATTAATGCTAGCTAAGTGTATTCCTGTTGAAAACTTGTATTGATTGTTAATAGTGAAGCTGCAGCCTTTTAACACCAACTGTTGATGCATTGTCTGTGGAAGTTCAGAGTCTTAAGGGCAAGGGTAATTTATACCTGCCAAATCACTTAGAGAAAATTCCAATTACATTCAAATTTGCATATTCAGAAATATAGAGGGTAATTAGGGATAGACTCAATATTTTCCCATTTCTCTCTTTTAAATCACAAACTTGGAATGAACTGTCTGGCTGGAGATTTTCTGATTGGAAGCAAATAATGAAGAGAGACTCAGTCCCCCTCAAGCCATGATAAAACACTTTATGGTCTCATAACACCTCAAGTTTGAGGATGAGAAAACCCCCAAACCCCTAAGTCTCATACTGGTTCACAACCTCACAAAAGGTTCCCCAACTGTGTTTCTAAGTCAATAAAGGGGAAGTTGCCTCTGAAGAAACCCAGTCAAATTTAGCAGAATGAAATCTATAGGCTGGTGTTGATGTTAATGAGGTTTTGTTGCTCCAACAAAGCACAGGGATCTCACAGTAATAAAGTTAACAGAGTTTAATTTAACAGATCTTTTTTATAAGAGCTTAGAAGAAATAAACAATAAAATATGCACACCATGTCAGTGAATAAAAATTAGGACAAGAAAGTTTATTTAAATATTTGATATTCAATATCAAAGCTTATAAATTATTTTTTTACATATATGAATATTTGAATGTTTTTTGTAGAATCATTCAGATTCTTCATCACTTGAGAAACTCTACATACTTGCATTGCTTTAGTGAAATAATGTGAATTGCAGTTTGTCAATGCCTTGCCTTGAATCCTGTAACCTGTAAGATTTTCCAGTAAAAGCTGTGAATGAAAAAGTAGAATTGCTGCAATGTCCTTGTGCTGTATGCTCTGGCACTGCTGTTTCTCTCACTCTTATCAGCCTTTATTCTGGGAGACCTATAAGATTCACCTCTGAACGTGTAGAATAATGGTTTATTTTTTATGCTTGCTCTGGTTTCATTAATTTGTGGATTAACCGAGGAGGAGAAGCAATTGCACTTGTACCCCCTTGGAGTGACATTTGGTTCCTTCTATTTTTCCTCATTTCCCTAATATTTGCTGTTCTTTATACATTCCTCCTCTTGCCTTTTCTTTTCTCATTTCTCAGCCTCTTCTCCTCTCCCAGGACTGCATTTTGACACCTTTAAGCAGTGAATTGGTCTTTGCTTACTGTAGTATTCACATCAATCTTGTGCTCGGGGCTCTGGCCCTTATTCCTCATTCCATAATAGTTTCCCTTCACCCCCCACCTCCTCTCTCTTATCTGTCTTGTAGGAGAATAATGTCTTTCAAAACTTTAGTGAGTGGGAATAGCAGTGTCTGTGAATATTTATTTGCTGTATAAATACTCCAAAGCTTATTCTTCATCGTGGCCACCCACGTTGCTGCATGTTCCCAGAGCATCTCATGTTATTTTTCTGTGCAAAGAAACCTCACGTGTTTTGCTAATTTGGGAAAGATATGCTCAGGTTGCTGACATTTTCATCTGCCATTGGTAAGTAGGAAAAATGAGAAAATGAGTGGCCTCCTATGCCACTTAAAAGTAAGAGGAGAGAAGTTCTCTCCTTGAGAGAATTGAATGTTGGATATTCTAATTTCTCTTGCCCAAATTGCACAAATCTTGCACGACCTCTGTGTTGGCTGCACTTTGCACCAGGATGGAAGATGTTTGTTCCCTAGACTGTCTCTGCTTTGCCACGTATTTTAAGTGAATATCTGAGAGGTCCTTCTTAGAGGATTTCCAGGAAGCAGCTTTGCTGATGGACTGCACCTCCCACTTAGGGACAAGGGGTTTTTTAGCTTTCCCACTTTGTAGCCTTTCCATGTGATGTAAAGGGTCTGTAGTGAGGCTGAGAAATATGCCAGTAACTTTATCTGCCTTGGCCTTGCTCCACAGAAGTGCATGTGCACAAACTCCTCTTTAAGCACGTGAGGATTGGGAAATTCGGTGGGACTATTCCTGGGTTTAAAATTAAGCTTGCTATACTTAAGAGCTACAGTGATGCTTTACATCTGGCTTTCAGCCAGCATCCTGAATATTGCTCATTGATCCTATCACTGGAAACCAGCCACAAAAATTAGTCTTTATTTTTTTTTTCTTTTTAAATAAATTTCCTAAAAAGACGTTGGGAAACCCATTCAAAATAACTACTCAGTCATTTGACACGTTGGCGTCTCCTTTGCACTAATGAAATCATACTTTTAATTCAGTCTTGTCAGGACACAGTCTCCAGAAACCTGAAGTGTAATAGAGATGAAGCAATTTCATTGGTGTAACTGTGAGTAGGAAGTTATCATAAATCCCATCTTCTTGGAGCATAACTTACAAGGTCTGTCTAATCTGATCAGCTTTCTTGAACACAGTATGTTGATGACTTGCTTCAAGTCATTCATGTGGAGATATTGTACCTACTACATATGATAAAACAATATAAGGCAGATCAACTGCTTATAATCTAATTAGTTTGGTCTTTTCATTTACAGTTATGCCCTGAGTACAGCTGTGCAAAATTCACGTAATTTGTTTCACAGAATTTTACACATTTTTCTTTTTGTTTTGTTCAGCTTTATAACTCCGAGATTTCAGCTTCATTTGCAGCTTCAGTGAAATTGCCAGTCCCACCTCCAAAGCACATGAAATCAGATATAGGGTGTTTTTTCTAAGTCTGAATTATTTTCAGGGAGTAAATGAAACCATTTAAAGTCAAAACTTACAGTAAATTCTTTGCTGCAAGTTTTCATGAGAAAATGCCAAGTGGCTCCAGTTTCACTCCAGATGTTACAGGTACTTTTGTTTGGGAATGGAACTGGTTCAAAACTATGGGATCAGGATTTTTCATGGATTGTCACTAGTTCAGTGCTACCAACACAATTGCAGATTAAGAGACCTTCCTTGGCTCAAGTATCCCAGCCTCTGCTCAGTTTGTCTATGGAACCTCAGTATAAAAGTAGTTGACACAGTTTTCCTTTGGATTTGGGGATTTGAAAACATTAAAGTTATTTATATGTATTTTTAAATTGTTATTACTTGCATAGATCTTAGTATGAAGTCATATCAATGCATGACCATGTCTTCAGCTTGAAATATGCAGGATACCTGTGGTGGAGTCCAGGAAAGACAATCAGCTTTCTGGTATGAATGTCCTTTGGGAAACACTTTGGATAAATAAATTAAAAAAAAAAATCTTTTACAAAGATATTCCTTTTTGAAAGACTCCAAATGCCCAAACCCTTCTCAGTTTCTTCGTTTTTTCACAAGCAAGTGGGTCCAGAAGAGAGAAGTATCAAATTCTTTCTGCACCCAGGACAATGTCAGAGTGCACTTCTGCATCGTTTCTGAGCTAAATCTAATCCACACCAGTTGATTTATTTAAGTTTTACATAGATAAAAATAGAAAATACTATTAATTTTTAGCAAATCTCTTTATATGTAAATGAGTGACTGGAAGATAGGGCTTGAATTTCTTCCTGGAGTACATGAAGGATGGATTTGTTCATCATGTTTCCATCTATCTTTGGCAGGGAATACTTTGGCTAAATTTAAAGGGTAATAAGAGGGTTGTAGCAGAATAAATTGTTTTACTTAGATTTCAGATCTGAAAGTGGGTATTTTACAATCCATGTATTTATGTCTGATGCTTGAATAACATACCTTGTATTACTCTTACCCTTCCCTGAAGTGAATGCTTTGAAAATAATATGCTGGCAAATATTTCCCTTTTTCTCCCCCTTCCTTTTTACCTTATCCTCTCTGTAGCTGCCTCATGTGTAAAAAGCAGAACTAGAGACCTGCCAAGGCTTGCATAAACCATGTTCATTGCTTTTTGGTTTAATTTCTCAGGAAAGCAGGAAGTAATTTTTAAAGTAGATATTACGGTCACTGGATGTGTTTTATTGGATAACACCAGAATCAAGAAATAGAGATTTGAGAGTCTCAAATTACAATGCCTTTACTATTTTTAATGTGTTGGTACTGGTGGTGGATTGCATTAACATTGTCAAAATAATTTATTTAGGATCTGTCTAACGTTTGCTTTAGCTGTTAACATCAGAATAGGAATGTGTAAATTTTATTTGCACTAACAATTCATTCACCCTTGTTGCTGCTGCAAGATATTGGTTTGATTTCTGGTGCTTACCTGGATTACTGCAAGGACTCAGAGTTTTCCCTCTTCCATGGCCTTAGTTATGTTCATAGGCTTTATGGTGACCTCTAATCCAGCAGTGGGCTGAACAACTTATTCTTTTACTCAAGTTCTATATTCTACTTGTCGTCTTTTCTGGCAGTAATTTGTTGAAATCTTGCAGTTATGTTATATGTAACCTTTAATTCAGCCTTTTTTAGCACTTTTCTTTGCCAATACGGAGTTCTGATATTTTCTGTATGACTCATACCCCAATAGAAAAACTAAATTATTTCCCCAGTACTTCAGACCTCTCACTGAGTTGCACACACTGTGTAACCTTCAACTCTCACTTCACAGGCTAGAAAAAAAAACAGGTTTTTGGGTGTCATTAGCATTATTATGGCTACAAGGACACATATAAGTGAATCCTTACAGGCTAAACTTGTTTTTCTCCCTCTCTTTCTCTATTCCTCCCTCTCTGCATTTCCCTGCCAGTTTTATCCCTGTCACAGAATCCCATCAGGGCAAATTAATCATGTCACTTTTAGTTTAAATAATAAAGGGCATCTCCCTATCCTCTCCTAGTACATTTGGTAGTGGACTAATTTAATACTGTGATTACACTCAGTAAGCAATTTTGTTTTCATATTGAGGTGCAGTGTGTGTGTGTGTAAGAATATAATTCCAGAAGTTTTGGCCTGCCTGGATCAGGACACAGCTGAATAATGGAAGGGTATCTGCTGTACAACCTGCTCCCAAAAATCAGTGTAATGCTCTGCTGGCAGACGTGTTTTGCAGTTTTGGGGAGGACTTGAATGGTTCCCTGTTTGAGAAGGGGAGGCTCAGGCTGCAGGTTTGAGTTATCTGACCCTTTTTCAGATGCCTTTTGTTTCATTTTACAACTGCTCCAAATTCCTTTGAACTTCAGTACTGCCACAGACTGGGACGGGCCAAGGCTGGAACAACATTCAGAAATTGAAAAATTGTAAACTAATACAAAGTATTTTTTGGAAAAAAATCCACATGCAGGCAGCCAGTGGGGTTTTTGCTGCACACATTGGGACCACTTTATTTGGCGTGAACTACAGTATGAATTGAAAACAAAACTATTGTCCTTTTGATTAACTGCAGTGCAGACCCTCTCATTTTGAAACCAAATTGCTTCAGAGATGAGCCCTTAGACAAATGTTGACCCATTGTGTGGCTGTGTAACCCCCTCCCAAAGTTCACTGTCAATTCATAGCTTCAATTCAGCAAATGGCTAATGGGATTGATAAAGCATGGAAACAGAGCTGTGGTGTTTTAATCAGTCTCCAAAGCTGTTTATTGGGAGCATGCACCAGAGCTGGAGAGACTGTTGATATTTTTAGAGCCAGTCAAAAACTGCAAGAAAAATGTCATGTCTATTTGCTCAGATTTTTAAATG
>NC_139767.1:34796306-34856306 GCF_965231275.1 Zosterops lateralis | reverse complement strand
TAGTTTAATCAAGATCACAAGACTTGTTTTGAGCGTCTGTCATCTTTAATTTTACGGCACTTCATTTCAGAGTGGGACTGCCAGGGTCACATGCAATTAAAACACAGGCAAGATTTGTCTTGTGAAATCTTAACATAAAAAGTAATGTGTTACTCTATTTTAACTTTTCTACTGAACTCTGTGAACTCACTAATTACTTTTCCCCCTCTTGTCACCTTTTTGATATGACATGTATTTTATAAAGGAGATAGAAGTTTGGGATTTTTTTTTCTCTATCATGCATATGATTGAGGATAACAAAATTAAACCGGAGAAAAAAGGAAATGTATTTTTCAGAAATACATTTTTAGAAATATCTGAGCATTACTGCTTCAATTACAAAGGGACTGGAGGATCAAATTCAAGGAAATAACTATTAATCTGCTTAACTAGGGCAGGTAGAAGCGTAATAGCAGACCAGGGATTTTAGCAGGGCCAATCACACAGACTGGAGTTTATTCTCTTGAGAGGGGTGACAGGGGAAGGGTAAAGGGACTTTAATGTGGTGGGCCATGAGAGGCACGAAAAGCTGGTATCTGTGCAGCTTCTTTATAGCTTTAGCCCAGTTGTTGCATCGTAGTGATCAGTAAATTGCATGGACCCTTATTAACCTTATTGATAAGGAGCTTAGGGAAGTCCCATTCAGTCCAGAATATATTCTTCTTTTTGTTCTCCTGTCTGCCTCGGTTTGCAATCCCAGTCTCTTTGTACAGAAATCCTTTATGTTGCACCTCAAAATTCTGTGCAAGTACTCTGCTCATTTAACTCGGAGCAAGGGAACTGTAGAGCAGAAAGGGTTGGAGTAGGCATGGGGCCACGGGCCTATTTAAATATAGCTGGGACACCTGGAGAATGTTTGAAAAATTTCTTTTAAAGAATCTTTTATATTGTTCTTCTTTCAGTGCAGCTGGGGTCTGTGGGGATCAGGGGATTATTTTTGATACCTGTCTAAAAGAGTTATGTCTACACTGATTTCCATCCCTTGCTACTAATTAACCTTATTGCATACAGGAAACAGTCTATTTAATACCTGCATTCTTTCTGTAATGCCAAGTAAAATGAAATCTAGTGTGAAATCTAGTTAGCATTTGCCTTTTTGAAGTCATTTTTGAGTTTCCAGTCCGGGTGACTGTGACCTCAAAACTGAAAGCTATAAAAATGGTCCCTATTTCCACTCAATGGGAGTTTCTTGAAGATTCCCTGTTCACCTGGACTTGCACGTGTGGTAAATTGCCCATCTTGGTGCTTAACAGTGTTTTCCCAGGAACCATCTATTTTTTGGGTCACTCAGAGCCCTGCAAAGCACATATGTTCCTCCTAAAGCAAAGGAGTCTCCTCCTTCCTGCTGGAAAGATCACACTTCAACTGTTTCAGTGCACAGAGAGTTATAAAAAATTTAAATAGCAATGGTAAAACCAGATCCATTAAAGAGAACAAGGAATGATGGTTTAAAAATGTCACCAACAAAGGCATGGGATGGTGAGGGGTAGCGAGAGGAACTTGCACTACAAAATGCAGGGAAAATATCAGATATACCATATTTTAAAAGAGCTTTAAATCCTTTTGAGCAAGACTGGAATTGATCCTGTCTGCTCCAACACACAGATAGAGGAGTTGTTACTGTACAGCATGATTTCTGAAAAGAATATTCAGCAAAATGGATTATTTTCCATGTATTTGATGAGGAAATGTTCCCCAGGATGTTGAAAGGTTGAGCCAAGCCCTGTGGTCCTCTGTGATTTCTCTGCAGGTCTCCAAGTGCATCCCCGATGTCCCAAAGACAGAGTTGGATTTTTACAGGAGATTGGTTCAATTCCTTGAAGAGGACTCGGGTCAGGTGGCTGGGTCACTCTCTGGGGGACAGGCCAGCTGCATGAGCTTGGCAGTCTTTAACAACAAAATCCTGAAGAAAGGGACATAATTTAGTCCTAAATTTTCTTCATTTAATACCAAATGATGATATCAAGAACAACGCTAGTCAAAACAAAGGACAAGAAGAAAAAATAAAATAACATTTTAATACTGACTGTGCATCAGCACTGACAGCATAGATACTAAACAAAGGTTGGAAGTGCTGGTTTGATTTATTTGTTAGTATTAAAGCTTGGTGGAAGCACCAGAGGAATAGGACATTGATATCATTAGTTATAATCTATTTGGAAAGAAGGAGAAGCATTGTTTTCATTCCTGCTGGGGCTTGTCAGGCTGCTTGGCTCTTGGAAATTGGGCTTGATGGCAGAAGTACAGGCTTATGGGCTTGGAGTACTGGGTGTTTGTGGGTGTCCATCCCTGTGGCTAAGTGGTCACAGTGGGGATCCAAGATTGGGTTTAGGGAGCCTGAAAGGTCCCTCTGGATCCCTCTGTAAAACTACTCCTGAAGGAATGGGACAGATTTTTTCTCATTTGCTGCTTTCCTTCCATTTCCTGTATTTTACACTTATTTTGGTCAATAAAGCAATGCTCATTTATGCTTCCCACCATTCTCCAGAAAACACATTTCTTTGTGCAGCCTTTCCAAAAACAACAGAAATTATCTGACTTCACTATAAAAGATTTTATTTTTTTTTCTCCCTTCTGCCTTTCCTACTAAGCTCCTCTGCGAAACAGCTAGAAATTTTCATTTTCAAAACATTAGTACAGCAAATTGCCATCTTTTTGTGCACGGCATTCTCTATGTACTCATCATCTGAATGATTCCGGATCACTCTCTGGCAGCGTGAATCACAGCATGCCCTCGTGCCTGCCTCTTTTTCAATTATATCTAAGAGGAAGACTGCTGGAGACCCATTTTTTCATCTTGCACAGGACCCCAAAAGTGCCAGATCTCATTTCAATATAATATTATGACAGTATGATAAAATGGATGTTAACAGGACACTGACTAATATGATCCGTAGAGAAATGATAGAACAATACAATATTGGGCAGATTGTATTTACTAATGTGCATTTTATGGACACAAAATTGCCTTTATAAACAGGGTTCTAAGATTTAATCCTTACATCCTACGATCCTACTTAGTGTTCTAAGACATTCTGCACCACTGCTGAATTTTTTTTTTTTGCCTTCTTAAACTAAATATACGTTTTTATTTTAGCGCAGGGCTGCCTATATCACTCCCAATTTACTAATGAAACTTGGCATTCAAATGACTCATCAGCACGTACTGCAAGGCATAAAAATAGATTAATGTGGCATACGTTTCCTTACCCATAAAAATGCACCTTCGTGTAATCTCGGCGCTGTCTTATCCAACAGCAAGTATGTCATTTCCTTCCCCTAGCAGGTCGAGTTAAAAAATGAGCTAAATGTGTGAGAAAGCCATTAGTGCACTAATGAAAAGCTCGATACCGTTTGAATTTTTCATCACGGGGTATTTGTTCTGTAGCACACAGCACTAATATTTACTGTCACCGGTGCGGCGTGCGCGGTAATTAAGCTACAGTCGTCAACGGGGTGGGTGTTAAGCAAAGATGTTCCTGTGTGAGCTTGGATCTCTTTCACACAAATTTCATAGGGTCACAGAGTGGTTTGGGGTGGGAAGGATCTTAAAGCTTGTTTTGTTTCATCCCCTTTCCATGGGCAGGGACATCTTCCACTAGCCTGGGTTGCTCCAAGCCCCATCCAACCTTGCCTTGGACACTTCCAGGGATCCAGGGGCTGCCACAGCTTCCTCTGTGGAAAACATATGCCAGGGCCTCACCACCCTAACAGGGAAGAATTCCTTCCCAATATCTAACCTAACAGCACTTGAAGTATTTGTAGGTTTGGTTGATGAAGAGGAGAGAAAAAGGGTTAAAAAGGATTTTGACATCTGATCCATGTTCTGTGTCAGTCTCTCCATGTGCTCCTCAAACCAGAAGGATGGGAAAAGCCACCTCCAGGACCTTACTGGCAAAACAGTGATTGTGTAGAGGGAAATCAGTATCACAGTGTTTTTTTCTTAGAAGATGGATCAAGATTGAAAAATTATGCACTTTCCAAAATTAATATCCTAATTCAGATCATGGGCACTGATCTCATCTGCATCATCTGTGGTGGCAGGGTGGTGCTGAGGGTTCTCTTGTTTGTTCACGGGGTTTCTGGCTACCTCCCCTTCTCTCATCTCTTCCCTTATTAACTTCAGAAGGATATCATGTGAAATTAATAAAATCATTGTAGGAACAGATGGAATTCTGGCTATAGTGACAACAGAGCATGAGCTTCAAGAGCAGGAATAGCTTTTTCTTCAAGCTGCAGTTTAAAGTTTTCAGGAGACTTCTTTCCATAAGCACAGTCTCTTTGGAGGGTATCAGAAAATATGGAATGTTCCAAATTTCCCAAGTTATCCAGCTTTTTCCTGCCAACTGTCTATCCATTTTAACAGAGCCCTCTCAGGCTCCTTTTCCTCCCACCACCTGGTGACACCTACCACATCTGGGCTCGTTTTGTCACAGTCTGGCCTCAGGTTCCTGGAGATAATTGTGAGACACATCTGCTGCTGTGCACGTGTACCTCTGATTTCACAGCACTGCAAGGTGTAGCTCTAATAAGAGAATCAGAGTCGCATTCAGAGCTGTCCAAACTTCAGGAACCTCTGGCACGTCTGTGTTCAGAGGAACTTTTGACAAATCCCACAACTTCCCCACCATTAGGTGGGCACAGAAAGTCCTGAACCTGACTGAGAGGCGTCTGTCCCCTGCACTTCTGGAGCCAGGCAGTCCAAAGGGAGCAGTTTCCAAGAGCACAACGATTTGCCTCCCCACCACATTATGCTTGGCAAGTGGCCTGAGACAGATGTACACTTGCTTCTTAATTAGACAGCTTTTTCCTTTCTATCCAGTGATTTTTCCTGGTTTCTTTCACTGGAGAGTGTCCATAGGAAAGGCAAGAAGCACAGCTTGTGACCCCTGCAGCCTTGCAAAGTGCACTTGAATGAGGCAGAAAAAGGCTGATATGCAAGTGGTGATTCTTTCTGCACTTGGGCATGTTTGGGGTCAAATGTTCCAATTTGTCTATGAATAAATCCCCAACCATGCAGGTAAGAAAAGAATTAGAAAAGGTTTTGACCTTCACAGGGTAAAATCTAATCTGTGTAGAAACTATTTGGGATATGAAGCAATAAAATCCTTATGTGAGTAAACAGGAATTTGTGCTTATTGGAAAGGTTTTTGAGTGCCTGAGAATAGCCTGTAGACCCTCTGGCCATGGATCTCAAGGTTCACCTCTCTTCCTGATTTGCTTGAAAGCAATGTTTTCCTAGAAAGTACCTACTGATGACCTTAGGGATAAATGGCATTGCTTCCAAGGTGGAGCCCTCCTCTTTCTCAGTCTCTAAGAACATCCCAGATTTCTCTAGCAGCATCTATTTCCATAATATTTTCCATCTATTTGTACAGGTAGGCTATCCATGAAACAGAAGTGTTGTTCTGTAATAGGCCAGGTCATGTACATTGGCAAAAAATGGAGGAGGAAGATTACTTTAGGTGCTCTTTCCCTTCATAGAATAGAATCATAGGATAGTTTGGGTGGGAAAAGATCTTAAAGATCATATTGCTCCAACACCCCATGCCTTAATTCATCCCATGCCCCTCTTTCCCCCTGCCATATTTGCCTAGCTTTATGAAAGCCATCTGGGATGAAAAACTAGTTTACAGAGGGCCTGTACTGTAGGAACAGCATTTCCAAAGAGGCCTCAATTATCTGAAACACAGGCTCTGTGCGAGGGAAAAATATATCATGGTAAAGAGGGTAAATAAAGAGGGTAAAATGTCTCTGGAGGGTCACCATTCCCTGGACCTAATCACTTGATATGGGCCAAACCTGATGGTCTGGACACACACTCGTGTTGGAGGTACCTAGAGGAGCAAAGACTCATTTGTCTCTTTTATCCATTCCTGAGGCATCTACTTGAGAAAACAAGGCTGACTTAAATCAGGAAAAATATTAGTTTGCTGTGTCAGAGTTGCTCTGTTTCTTCCAGAATTTGAAAAAAAGTGGCACCTGTGCTCCCTCTCCTTCCTTCTTACACCCTGTCCAGCAGTCTCAGACAATGAGTAACATCTTTTTCAGCTTGTGCTGAGTCTGCTGAAGCCACTTGAAAGACTCACCTTTTCAGTCTATTAGCTGGAGCTGATGTGCTCAATGATAAACTCTGGAGAACCAGGGAGGGCTTTTTCCCCATGCCATCAGTGCCCTGATGTAAAGAAATACACCCAGGACAGGAAAACACAGACCCAGAAAATGCACCAGGTCTCAATTCATCCTCTTGTGTTCCAGGCAGGGTGTTGAATTGTCCAGTCAAGGAAATGTTTTGATTTTCAAACCCATTCCTTTTTTTTTTTTTTTTTTTTTTTTTTTATTTCCCCCCCCTCCTCCCGTTGTTTTGGGAAATGAGAAAAATATATAAAAGCAAGTTATTAATAAAACATCTATTATGCCCATGGGACAGAGGTCCTTCCGTATTGTTCAGATGGCATGTTTATTGTTGACATCTCTCTTTTCTCTGAGTATGCACAGAACCCTGAAATCCTTTTACATTTTTAATAAGATTATTTCTTTTTTTCAGTCTAGTGCAAGAAAACCGCATCTGCAATATGCATAATACTCTCAAAAAAACCTGCAGCATCAGAGGGAAAGCACTGCCAATGTTTTTGGCTACGTGCACTTCAAAGGGACACAATGTGAAAAAGAATAGCACTAGAGGTCTCAGGAAGGTGCTTGTGTTTTGCATCTTAGGGCATATTTGTTTAAGGCAGTTGCCTTATTTTTCAGATCTCACATTTGAGGTAAAGCCCATCATAAAAACAGGAGGGAATTTGATTTGTTTTCGAACCAACAGCACTCCATAAATCCGGAATAACCGATGTTATGGCGTTGCTTTGTCTGAACTCAGTGTCTTGTGGGGCAAGGTGGTCACCAGCTCCACGTTTCTGCAGCACTGGGTGGTCTGGGGGAGGTGTGTGGAATCTGTGGTTTTGGGAAAATGTGGGTCTGCAGCTGAAAAACAAGGAGTCTGCACAGCCTCACCCGTGTGTGAGGATGCAGCCTCACACTGCAGGAACTCTGCAGGATCCTGGTCCTCAGCCTTGTAGGAGATTCCAAGTCCCTGTCCCTGAGGTGACATTTTAAATCTGCAACAGCAAAGGGCAGAAGCAGGTCTCTGCTCGTGTCCTGTGGGTAAAAGACTGCCAGGGGCCCAAGAACCAAGATAAGAGTGGTTCAGGCAGGTACCAGATAGCCAGGGTTGTGTGGCTGAAGCTGCTGATGGAAATTTGGAGAGCTGCAAGGTGAAGTAGCCACAAGGGAGAAACCAGCAGAGCTGGCACATTCTCTGTATAGACAAAAATAGCATTTAATTCCTCAAATTCCCTTGTGAACTGGTCCAGGCAATAAGGACAGTTCAGTTCTTCAGTGCAGAGCAGAAATCAGATACAAACAAGCAGCTTGATTCTTTTAAGAGCCGTAAAGGGTTCAATAATGAAAATATTAAGGATCCTTCCCCCTTGGATGCTTAAGAGCTTTGTTCTAAAAGGCAGAATAGATACACAGAGCATCCAGTGAAAGACAGAGCAAGTTATAAGAGGTGTGGCAGATCTTCCATTTGAGGGAAGGTTAAATTGATTAAGAGACAAATGAGAGGTGATGTGTTAGTGGTATATAGGAGAGTGAATTGCCAGGAGAGGTCAGTCAGATGATCCTATTTAGCCTTTCCCATAAATCAAGAGCAAGCAGAGTGCTATACAATGGTACTAAAAGCTAATGAATTTAAAAGTGATACAAGTAAAATATTTTCCTACATGGTGCATAATTAACCTGGGAAATTCATCAGATACCATTAAGACAAAGAGCCTAGCAGGATTAAAAATGGATAATAAGTGACAGAAACTACATAAAGATAGAAATGTATACAGGGTGTTCAGCCATTTATTTAAAACCATTTACTGCCTGGGGCTGCAAAGAAACATCCCCTGTGGGAAAGCTTAACATAACACTGGACTTTTTCTACCTTTTTTTTTACTGCAATGGGCAGGCTGGAGCCTGAGCAATGGACTGGTCAAACCACTTTGATTTTCCAGAGCAGAGGCCACACCACCACCTACCCAAAAGTGCAACCAAAAAAACAACTTCAAAAAGCTTCTAAGCTGCTTCTTTGAAAGCTTCTGAGCTTTGAGACAATACAGGAATCACTGCTGGAGAGAGGGTTGTTCCCTTTGTACACCAGAAATGCAGCCAAAAAAACTTTTGGGTAAGAGCTGAGCACAAGTATTGCATTTTGACAAAGGCAAAGGAGGGAAGAACTGTGTGGAACTTGAGTCCACATTTTATTAACTGAAATGTGCTCAAAAATGGTGGTGTTTTGTGGATAACTAATTGGCACTCAATCTGAACTTGCAGTGTTTTATGGTCCCTTTTAAACTTGTTGAACAAAGCCTTCAACTTCCACTGAAGGTGTAAGGGGTCACCCCAGATATTTTGGAGGTGTGGACAGCCTGATTTGAAGGGGGGTGGTGGATTCTCAGCACCTCTGAAGTATTTCTGAGAGTTTAAGGGCAAATTATAGAAAGTCAGAAAACATCACCATGTGGTCAACAGTTTGGAAGACAAATTTCTTTCTGTTCTGCTCCCTCTGAGGTTATCCTGCCCTTGGGGTGCAGGGCTGGATGCAAAACCCCAAATACTTGATTATTTATTATAGGTGAATTCAGAGTGTAGAGTGTAAAGTGTCTGTGAGGGGGGTGAGGTCCTGGCACAGTTTGCCCAGATTGTCTGTGGACCCCACATTCCTGGAAGTGTCCAAGGCCAGGTTGGATGGAGCACGGTACAACGTGGGATAGTGGAAGGTGTCCCTGCCCATGGTAGGGGGTTGGAATGAGGTGATATTTAAGGTGCCTTCCAACCCAAACCATTCTATGATTCTATTTAAAAAAAATAAAAAAAAAAATAAAAAAAAAAGGTCTGAATAAAGTGAGCACTAAAATAGGAAGTTCTCTCATGATAGAGACTGTGTCTCAGTTTCTCACCCATTTATGTGCATTGGCATTGCATCCCCAATTGTCATGTCCTGAGTCTTGAATTCATTTTTATTTTAAATATCAATATATGTTTTGTCCGAAAAACAGTAGTGAGGGCTCATGCTCTCTATCCAACATGGAGCAAATCTTTGCAATAAGGCCCTCTAAGTAAAAATGGACATTAATTCTCACCATATTTCAGGTATGTTTGGAAATATGAGGTTGTGGAGTGCAAAAATAGCCTGGAGTGATGGCAGAGGACATTGGTTTGCTGTGATCACTTGTGGTGAATTGGCACAAGGATGAAATTGTTGCTTTAGCAGCATCCTGAAGCATTTCATGGAAGAGAAGGGTTTGGGTATGGCCTGACCTCCACTTGTTTGTCCCTTGATCTTCAGGGAAAAGTTGTTTTTTAATCCAAAAGTGGGTGCTAGGAAAGGCTCCTATGTTCTGCAAAACAACCATTGCCCTGGGCTCTGTTTTTGCATCCTACAAGCCCCAGGACTTGTGACTGAGCCCCGTGCCTGTGATTATGCTCAGCCTCCCTGTGTTCCATGTTTCCTTTCTGAGGCAGGAACGCCGTGCAGGGGAACCTGCTGTGCCGTGATAATCTGTGCATCCCCCAGGGCTCCTCTGCCAGCCTCTTCTGAGAATTAGCCATGTAAAATCTACACACTGCCTGATTACACTGGTGATTGTAGGCCCAACTTACTTCCCAGCCTTCTTCCCAACTCTACCCATGGTCTGAATCCTATGTGGAAATTGATTAGCTGAACTTCTTGAGTGCCTTGGGCTGAATGGCAGCCTAAGGCTCTGTTGCAGCATGGGGTGCTTGCTGAAAAAGGCTGAGTGTTACCTGCACTGTTCTGGCAGGGAATTAAAGAACTGTTGAAATGCATGCTGCTTGCAAAAAAATAAATATCTGTATGTATGTAAATAAGAAGAGGAATAAAGGTTTGTTCAGGGAAGTTTATGTCCTCTTTTAGCTGTAGTTCAGCAAGTCAGTGTGTCTCATCATTTGTTCAGAAATCCTGCTTTGCAGTGGAATTTCTTGAGTTAAAAACTGACAATGTTTCTCACTGAGGCTTACAATTCAATACGTTGATGTTTTATCTTTATTTTATTGATAAAACTTTGTAGCTGGAAATGCCTTTTTTTTGTTTCCATTAGAGGTTTGTTTCTGATACCTCTTTTTACTGAATCAATCCCAGTTTTGTGCTCAGATGAGTTTGAGTAGAGGATGCTCTTCACAGGGAGAAGATGCAGATTAACAGTGATCCTTGGACATATTTGCCTCTGTTGCATTCTCAGCCTTCATTTTTCTGATCATTTACCATTAATAGCTCCTTGCTCAAAATATCTGTGGCCCTTCTCAAACTGAAAAAGAAAGGTCTTCTGCAAGCCTAATTTTGACTTGCTAAAAATTTATCAGAGTTTGAGCAAAACTCCACCAAGTGATAGTGAATATTATGATAAGTAACAATTGAAAGAGCAATGTGGTGGTGATACAGGCTCAGTGAATTGCAAAACCTGGGCACTTTTGGGATTTAGAAATGGTCATGTCCAGCAACAAGAGTCTGACAGAGTCCTGGGCTGTGAGCTCAGTTAATAAAGAGCAAACTGCCTGAGCAGGAGGAGAAAGAAACCCTGCTGCAGTTAAGTCTTGAACATTTATTTTTATTTTTTTCCCCACTCTTACCGTCTTTTATCCTTCTGGTTTCTGCTGATGGCAGGGGCTGAAGGGCTGGCTCTTTGACTAATGGTTGAGTCAGTAATCTTTCCCATTAAATTAGTGTATGTATTAAGAGAGACAGGAAGAATTGGTCTCTTGGGGAAGGAAGCAGCTTGGTAGCAAGGCATGGCCATTCCTTTGTGTTGTGGGGATGAGAAAGGAAAGGCATCTGCTACAGGCCCTGGATTTATCCACTCCTCTAGTGAGAGCCACTTATGTCCCCCCAGATTGTCTGCCCACATCCAGGCTGCAATTTAACAGAGCATTTAGCAGAGCAATCAGCATTTTTGTGCAGTGTTCGTGTGAGGAACCCTTCAAACCCAAAGAAAGGCTCGTGTGTCCAAAAGTTTCCTTGATTTTTTTTTTTTTTTTTTTGCCCCCTTCAAACCAGTTGATCCTAAGAGAGATATGGTGCATTTCACAAGCCTTGTCTTATAAAAACAGGACGAGAGGGGTCTCCATGCTACGAAGGAAGCCTGAAAGAAGATTAATTAATTAATTAAGAATCTTTTCTTCTGAGTGCAACAGGCTCCAAGTAACAAGTGAACTTTTCATTTCCAGTAATAGCAGAAATTACTTCAATAGCATGATTGTGAGCACCCGTGGGGCCATAATGTGAATGGTCTTTATTAAGGAATAGACTGAACTTCTGACTATCTTTCTTCCAGTCATTTCCACAGGCTATAAACAGCGCCTGGTTTGTTGCTATTAAAAGGGTCTATAGATGATGATGCTGAAAAGCATCACTGTTTAAGTACTCACAGCTTGACGTTAACATGAAAAATATTTTCTTGAACATAAAGTGAATTTGGGTTCTCCAGTACATTATAGTTTTGCTCAGATGTTATTGAGCTGGATATTTGTGATACGAGGGAGATTTTGTTTGGGTTTGTGTTTTTTATTTTATTTATTGGTCACTACCCCTCTGATTTTACTTGATTTTTCAGACATGTGAGAAGTCAGAAAAAACATCTCAGGACCGGTTTTCATGTTTTCTTGGTGTTGTTTTCAGCCTGTCTTAGTACCTGATGAAAGATCCTGGTCTTAGTTAACCATCAGGCCTCGTTATGTATTTATTCCCATAAATGACCTCTCCAAGGAGTGACCTTTCCTGGATAAAATGGAATTTTGCACAACAATGCTGAGTAGAAACTGAAGCAGCCCATGATCTGCTGAGGTGATATTGAAGACATATCTCTCATGCACAGCAGACCTATGCATTAATCCTATGTTTTGGGGTCTTTAATTGCTTTAAATATTTGCTTCTGGATCTGTGTTTCACACATCTTATTTACATGGTTTATTTTTCATTTTATGAACAAATCGATAACCAGACAGACTCTTTACCACACTGGATTAGTTTTATTTATTCTCTTTGAACTTGATTAAAAAGCTGTCAAACATAAGTCTACATTTTATCAGCAGAATACTTTTACAAAACAGGGTAGGAGATGTGTATAGCTGGAAACATACATTTCAAAATGAAACAATATTTGATATATTCTAGACAGTTACCCTTTTGTTTATCCATGACAACTGAAACTAACCATCAAATGCATAAATTGATTCAAGTCTAGCCAAGTAATCCTAAGGGCATATGAAAAGGCTTTTTTTTAAAGTTCTTTCTAGATGAATTTAATGTAGTTCACCAATAAAGCATCCTCAGGAGCACAATACAAATGCTACAGAACATGAGATAGCTGGGGAAAGCGGGCAGATGTACAGTGTGATGAAGAATCAAAATGGATGTTACATTAAAATGAGCAGTCATGCAATGTCTTCATTTCATGTACTGCGTTTAAGTAAAAATGCCAAAGTTCCAATTCCATTTTTAATTTCTTTTAGGCACTGTTATGCAAATAGTGACATTCTCATTTTATTTGTGGTTGTTTATTTTATTTGTTTAAAATCATTAAATGCATTTTTTTTTTCTTTTCCTAGCTCTTGGGGTAGACAAATTGATTATTCATCACATCTTTAATTTTGAACATATATTACAGAGAAAGGTAAATTATACTCAGATCAGCTCTGGATGATCTCATATCACTGCTTTAATTCATTGCTTTTAATATACATTCTTTAATCCGTTTTCCACAAACCTCCTCAATTATTATCTGTCTTTCTGTGCCATTGCATATGTTGGTAAACAGCATTTTCTATGGTCTAGGGCCATATGCTGTGTGCTCAGCTTGCAGAAAAAGTGACACTTGGAGTGCTAGCATAATGAAACTCTCAAAGGGTTAATGCAGAATACATATAGGCAAATGTTGACAATATTTTTTATTCCAATGTTTGAAAATTAGACACAAAATCATCATTAAGTTTGCACAAAATGAGGCATCTGTCACTTGAAAGAAAAAGAAATATTTCAGAAATATGTTTACAGAAATGTAAAAATATTAGACATCAAGACAGATGTGAACGTTTTCAATAACAGGCCCTGTCTGTCAGTCTTCCTCCGAGCCGAAGATCTTGCTGTACTCACTCAGCATA
This sequence comes from Zosterops lateralis, assembly GCF_965231275.1. NCBI lineage: Eukaryota > Metazoa > Chordata > Aves > Passeriformes > Zosteropidae > Zosterops > Zosterops lateralis. Next base: position 34,843,049 of record NC_139767.1, on the reverse strand, counting down.
AGTTCAACTATCTGATTTTGGTACAGCATGTGGACTGCCATGTTCCCTGTCTCCTTTTCAGGTCTAAGGAGTGTTGGTCCAAACACAATTCCTAAGCTTTGTGTTGACATAAGATTCACGGATTCCTTGGCTGCTATCCTGTTGACAAAAGGAAAGAACTGGTTAAAAGAGAAGGGTGTCAGAGGAGTCACTGTTGCTCTTGAAGCACATAGAGGCACTTTGTAACTGATTCTCCTGATAGGGGTGTTTGTTTGGTTAATTTATCAAAAAGAAAGAAAACATGGAGGCAACAGAAATTTCTGCCAGTGCGACAAACAAGGAAAGGATGGATTTTGTACTTCCAGGCAGAAGATTCCCTGCTTCCCTTAACATGGTCTCCAGCACTGAAAGAGTTGTGGAAACCAAAAAAAAGCCCCTTAATATAGAGCTCATATGAAACACATTCCTTCTGCTAATTTAAATCCAATAAAGTGAGTATGGTCTGAAATGGATTGTGAAATTTATGTAACTAAAGACTTTTGCATGCCTTATCCTGACACGAAGTTTCTTGAAAGACACAGAGACCACATACCTTAACGAGATGACTTAGAAAATAATGGTAAGGATTATAACCTTTGATATCTTTATTACCCACAAAATTACAAGAGAAGGACTAATACTATTAAAAGTTGATCTTATGTCTGTGTTAAGACTTAATATTCCTGTGGAAAGGGCATTAAGGATGGAGAAGTCTGGTCTAAGAACAGCACAGGTTTAATGGATGGAGTTTAGGTAGGAAGTTTGGCATAAATCTCTGCTGTGGTGAGTACAGACTAAGTAGAAATCCATTTCCTTCAACCCTCCAGAATATATTATGTATCCTAGGGTTGGAAAGACTAGTAAATGAAGATACATATTTTATAAATAAATTGCACAGCTCCACCAAAGAAAGCAAACTAAATGCAACTTTATTATGTAAATGTTTGAATTTATGGATGCCTCCTTAACCTGCTAGTTTTAACTTAAGTATTCCAAGTGGATTGTTGAAGCCAAGTTCTGCTTTTCCCCCTCCTCTGCCATTGTCACTCATTTACCTTTTTAAAATCCAGACAGCCATTTAAAAGCCATCACATCTGTCTTTATTTCCCCATACCTGCTGCTGACCTTACAGCAAGCCACGCTATAAGGGAAAGAAACTTTGTGAGACCTAATGGCTCCAGGCACGTAAAAGAGTGTTTCTTTCATGTTAGTGGGTTGGTCACACAGCAAAAAGCATCTCTTGTGGATTTGTGCCAATCTCATCGTTTACCACATTCCTGGAGCATCAACACTCGTGGTTTTTTTTTCCCATATATAAATAGGAAGAATTACTTCGTTCAGCCTCGTGCTAGTAACCGTGGTGTCCATTGCACAAAACACTCTCCATATGGCACTAATCAGATTGGCTTAACTATTAGTTTCTTAAAATATAGCATCTTCATTAAATTTTTTAAAAAATTAATTATCTTTCCTCCGTGGTAATATTAATATATCATCTCTTCTCTTAGGAGTTCAGGAAGTCTCAAAAGTTAAAAGTTTTGTTGCCAAGTGACTGCGTGGGCTTCTGATGGATGTCACACATCTTTATCACAATTAAAAATGTTACAGAGGTGACGAGATTGTTTTGCTTAGTGCCTCTGATGGAGAGGCATGTACAGCAATCTTGGGGACCTCTCCAGGAGAGAGACTTGTTTTCTATTGAGCTTGTTATGTGGTTAAAGTTGGAAACTTCATAAAATATTTGGAGATGACATCGGCAGGAGTAGAGATGCATGTTCACTGGGTGGGGAAATTCAGCAGCTTTGTCTTGGGTAACTTTAGAAATATTCAATTTAGCAGCATCAGCCATGGCTTTGAGACAAGAGGGTGTTGGTAATGGACAGCATTGGTGGAGGTGCAGGAGAAGCCCCTTGCAGGGAGAAGGAGACAATGGAACATGGATGAGCAGAATCAGGGTGAAGAACTGTGGCAACAGAGCCCAGTTCACTGAAGGGACAGGGGAGAACTGTCTTTCTTGTCTGTAAAATACGGAGCAAGATATTGAGATTCTGTGTTCCTGATGGGGACACAGAAAATGGAAGATACATGGCCAACCCTTCTGCTTTTGCTTGCCATCTTTCTGAAGGAGAACAATTTTCGTGCTTTATCCTGGAGGTTCCATTATGGAATCTCATGACATCCTGGCAAAGGCCAGGCACGATAACATTTCCCAGCAGTCAGGAGTGGGGATATGGCATGAGGGAGAGGAGGCTGTGTATGGTGTGTGTGTTGGTGATGGAGAGAAACTGACTGTGGTTCATCAATATGGAATGGGGCATCAAGAACATTTGTGTAAATTTGGGTTTCCAGAGCTTCATGCTAGAATAAGCAGCACTGTATTGAGAAAGTATCTTGAAAATCTTTTATATATTCATGCAGTTTCATTTGTTTTCATCATAATAACAAAAAAAAAAAAAAAAAAAAAAAAAAAAAAAAAAAACAAAAAAAACCCCTCATGAACCAAGAGAACTTGGAAACATGGAAAGTCTGAATAGTTAAATAATATGTGGTAAAACACAGCTACTGAAGAAGTAGAAGGAAGGAATTCAATCCACCCTGAATAGAATAATTATAAGTTTTGGACTTTATGTCTTTTTTGGATTACAAACATTTACCAAAGAAATTCTATAACTGATATTTTTTATCTTCTCTCCATAAAAGAAGAAGTCAAAGCAAATCAAAATAAAATATTCCCACTTAATGCTATTACTATAGCTACTAGGTGAAATTGAGCTGTTAAAAGAGAAAACATTGAAAAAATGGGCAAGAATTCGTTTTTTGGCCAGAAAAAGAGCAGAAAGAGTGACACACCATTTTCAACATAAAGAGTGAAAGGAAATGCCAGAGGTACTTTTTGTCAAGCCCAAATGAAAGGAGCAATGATCCATCAATTTAAGGTTATTTTAGAAACAATCTATAATCCGGTGCCACAGATGCTGGAACCATATCAAGAAATTGTTGGGTGCTATGCTGCACAAGATTTTTTTTTTTTTTGCTCCGAAATAACTGAGTTACAGGAATGTCTTCAGTCTTTAAAATCACAAGTCAGGAGAAATGCAGAAAATATAATTCTCATTATTAATAGTAATGAAATTAATGATGAATTAAAACAGCAGAAGTGTCTGATAGCAGGGCTGTAGTGTCAATGGCAGATATATAAGGAAAAATACTTGGAATTTATGCTTTGGCTGTTGCCAAGGCAACTGCAAGCTGGAAAACGTGTGACAGAGAGCAGGGCAAGTCTACAGCTAAGAGGGTCATTGTGTGGTGAGTTGGCTCTCTGGTTCCATTAAACCTACACTTTTCAAACTCTCTAAATAAAATCATTATTAATTTTGACGTTTGGAAAGCACACTGGATTACTGCTCCAAACACAGTAGGTGTTAGGAAATGGTCTTCATCCATTTTTACTTCATAGTAACTGTTGAGGAGGAGAAAAGGTTTTCTACACTGACTCTGACTCCTGAACATCTTAATATTCCTATTGCACATAAAAAAATGGGGAACTGAGTGTACTTAGGGAGGAAAATCCCATTGGAGAGGATGTTGTTTTAGTGTGGGCTGGAGAGTGTTGGAGGGTAGAGCCAGCTGCTTTGAGAACTGCTCACTTTTACTTTCTTATCCTTTTCCAGCCTATGGGGATTTAATTTTGCTCAATGTCAGGGGCATTTCTACCCTTAGCAGAACTGGTTTTAGCCATGACTGGTAATCTATCACTGTTCTAAATTATATTTAAGGGTAACTTTTCAATAGGACAGTCCTGTTATTCTTCCATGAACTGGTCATGTAGACTGTGACTAAAGGACAACACATTACAAAATGAGGGGGCCAGAAGAGTAAGGAGGGGTCACTTGGTATGAGGTTATGGGTTGGAATGACAGGTGTAGGAAATGCCACCCCCTGAATTCAGTGGAGGACTGAGGGATAAAAGTAGGTTTTGATCTTATCAAAATCCTGTCCTCCAGTTATGCACAATATTTGTGTTCACTAAGGGAGTCTTTGCCTCTAGAGACAGGAACCAAGACCAACACAGAGGCCAAGAGAGATTAAAGATAAAAACAATAAATGAGACTCCACCAAAAGGATTAAAATTAACATTTAAAATGCTGTATTTGTGTCATCTGTCCTCTTTCTATAGGAACTAACCTTATAGAGTTGGGACCCAGCTCCTCTTTGAGTGGGGTATTCCATGACAGCCCATTTGGGTGGGTTTTGTACCTTTGCTGAACTCTGCTGGCAACCACTGTCCTAGGCAGAGCTGCTCATCCTGATGGATGGGAGGACTGATTTGAAATGTAAGTTCCTGTGAACTGTCTTAATAGGTCAAAGTGTGTGTGCCTCCCATTGATTCATTTTGCCAATAATTATCCTTAAATTAGCCAATATCTCTTTTCTATCAATTCTCAGGCATATGCAAATGTGATGTTGTAGCTTAAGGACTTGGCCCTGGTGAGGGCTCAGCTGCCTTCAGCTCTCCCCAGCAATAATTGTGTTAACAGGCCTCTTCACTGCACTGGTACAGGCCAGTTTTTATGCAGCAGCTTTCTGACTTCTAGTATTGCAGAGCTCCCAATCAATTTGTTAAAATTTGTCTCTTATGATGAACAGCTTCCAGCTCAACATTTTACGCTCCTCTCCTTCCCAAATGCTGGTTCACAGGAGTTAAAAAATAACAGGTATTACATACTTTGCTTTAGTGACAAGACATTTGGGAAGGAATCATCCAACCTTGAAATAAAATCTTTATTGAAAGCAATTCTACATCCATGCCAGTCAGATACATTGTATGATCAGAGGAGGTGTCCCAGGGGAAAGCTCAGTGCTGTAGACAGGGTTGATTACTTGGACCTCCTGTCAGTTCTTAACTCATTGACAGTGGCTGAGACATTCAGTACAACTTTGTTTGCTTTATTTGGAAGTAAAGTTAATATACTTACCTTAACTGTGCCAAATGTACTGGAAAATAACCTGATAATAAAACGTACCATCCTAGGAAGTGATAATGTCTGTGTGTGTATAAGCACATTTTCGCAGGGCTTTTGCGGCTGGGTTTTTCAGTGTGAGGAAGGAACCACAGTTACAACATGATGCACAGATAACCTAAACTATCAGGGTTTTTTCTCCACATATTTCCTTTTCATTTAGGGCCTGTTACACACTGTCCTGAGCTACAGCATATCACAGACACATCATTTTCTGTCACCAATTTATTTCAGTCCAGCTGCAGTCATCTTTCTTTGGGAAGAACTTGGGTGGATTTTGGTACTAAAAAGACAAGTGAACTGCAGATTTGAGAGTCCTCTTAAAGTAAAAACAACAATAGGGGTCCTGTAACAGATCAAAATCTTGCAGAGATATCCATAGACAGCTGGATGCACCAGCTGAGGAGAGAAACCAAAATACACACATTGTGCACATTGTGGAGGAAGAGTGCAGGGCCTGTGCATTACTTAACTCCATCCTGGGAAACTTATGGAGGTACCTGGTGGTAAGGGGAGCCCCTGATGCCACAAACTCTATTTGTGTAAACTGTTCAATTCCTTGCACTGCTGCATAGATAAATTTCAAATTTAGCATTAAATTCAGATTTTTGATATTTTATGAAAGCAGACTAAACCTCATTATTGTCCATGTCTTGGCTGTATGGGGGATTTGCTCAGGTGCATTACAGTGGCATTCACCAGCTGATGAAGCTGAGCAGATGCAAACATCATCAGTGGAGGCCTCAGCTTTTGAGATCTGCACATTGTGATGGGAGCAGGGAAATCTGTGTGTTTGGAAATGAGACCTGAGGCTTCTGCTTATAGAGGAGCTCCAAAACACTACAATGCCTGTCCTTTTCCAAATGTGCCATGTGGTTTCCTCTGCAAGAAACAAGCACAATTCAGGGGTCAGAGTGCACTAATACAGTTTTAATCTACTTGCATCTAGCCGTGTAAAACATGAAGGCATTTTAAATTCCTGTTTGTTCCATAGGTAGAATTTGAAACAATAGCTAGGCTGGTAATAGAGAAACCAGGTCATGGCGTAGGATATGTTACAAGAGGGGTCAGAAATAGTTCAGACATACTTAAGAGCTTGCTTTTGCTGAAAATAGCCTCGATGGCTCCTGGCCTACAGAAACTCCATAGGCTTCCTGTGTTCTGCAGCTGTGGGTTCGTGTTACAGCTCTTTGGGAAAAATCCCTTCTCTTCAGTCGCTCTGGGATACAAGAACGAGCACTTGATGCTGTCTTCCTCCACAGACCAGGCTTTAAATGTGACCATTGGGTGGCTATATATAGGACCTGGACAGCTGACAGGGACCTGGTGGAGAATGGGCTTCCTCAGGGGATCCCCTGCATATCTCACAGCACGAGCCCTTCCCTGGATGAACTGCCTTGGAGCCTGGCCCTAAATGAGAATAATAACTGAACTAACTCTGAACATTGCTTCACAGTTGGCTGCATAGACTGTGAAAAGCTGAAGAAAGGCATTTATTCTGGCTTAGCCTGGTTTAATGAGAGAACAGTTAAAAATAAAGTCTCCTCAGTGCTGGGTGAACTTTGCTTCCCATGCTACGACCCTGCAGAAGAGCATATGGACTCTTGCCTTTGCACACACCTCACAGAATGTCTGTCTGGTGGAGAAAGACTTTATCTTCTGAGTGGCTGAGGACAGCAAGTAAAAACACATTTGGGTATCTAAAGATACTGCAGTCTCTAGAGGGGCTTCATTCAGGAAAGTGCTTTGGAGAAGTCCTGCTTGTTCCTCTGCACAAGGGGAGGTGCTTCTGCTCCACTGAGGAGCTGTGAAGGGGGTAACAGTTTTTCTGTACCTCAGCCTTGGGATTGTTTGTTTTTCTGGTATCTTCTGAGTTACAGAAGCTCCAAAATCAGGAGGGGCACACTGGAGCATGGACAGCAAGGGCAGGAACCTGTCACCACATTGTGGCTCCACCAGAGACCTTGGTGTGGGCAAAGTATCAGATCCCACTCCCCCAAACCAAGTTTTATCAAAGAGGTGGATTCAATATCTTTCCGCTTAATCTTCCCTATCACAAAAATTCCAAGTCTCCCTTTTGGAACACTGATCCAACTGGGTGACCTGCTGGGTTCTTCCATTTCCTGACAGCCAGCACTCTGTCCTCCCAATTTGGCTTGCCTTTTAATTTTTTGTGTGTGAATACAAGCTGGTTCTGACTGGTGCAGTGAAGAGGACGGATCTGGCTAGTCCATGTTGCTGTTGTGCCTGCAGTTTGCCTCTTTGGGCACAGCCTTTTGGTAGGACTCAGCTGAAGGCCATGAATTTCCTCAAGGAGCATCCTGGACTCCTCTGGCTGCAGCTCTGTGCACAAGGCACTCCTTTTTGCCTTCTTTAGTAGCCCTGTAGCAGCAAATGTAGCTCAAACAAGAGCAAGCCCTTGCTCAAAAGCCACACAGGCACTGTGAGCACGAGCTTCTCTCTGGGGAGGGAATGGGAGAGAGCAAAACCCCCCGTGACAGATGTTGGACAGATGCTGATGCACTTAGAGGTGTTTGGATCAGAGTGATAAAGGCAGTGTGAGACTACATAGAATAATATGTGTTCAGACAGAAGTACAGCACCTTAATGCCTAAAATGTATTTTTGGCTGGTGCTCCAACTTCTGCTCTGCTTGATTTTTTTCTTAAATTTATTTTAAATTCTACTTCTGTAGAATTAAAATTCTTTTTATTAGAATTAGAATTCTTTTAGAATAGAATTCTTTTAATTCTAGCTTCTACTAGCTTATTGTAAAGACCAACCTGTCATAGGTCCTGGATTTGTACACTTTTGTGGTCTGTGTGGTTCAGAAGGCAACAGATAGTTTTAAATAAATAAAGCTTTAACTTTTTTAAATTGCTTAAATATTTTTGTTCAAGAATGCCCGAAGCTACATTTTCTTGTAACATTAAAAATAAAAAGCAGTTAGTAACAATCTTGCTTAAATCACGAATTGTAAATATAGAACCTTTATCATCAGCACAGCACATCCAAAAATGTCTTTGTAAAATAAATCAAATTATATGAGTTAATTGATTCCAGGCAACATCAGCAACTGCAGGTGGAAACTGAATAACAGGATGTTTATTAATGAGGGACTATTAATCAAAATTGACAATATCAATTCCTGTTTCTTTTATTTGAATTTTACCTGCAAAATCCATGTACATACCCACTGGATTTTAAAATAAAAATTTAAAAGTAAAGAAAATGCTGACACTTGGGATTTTAGCTTTAGATGTAGGGTTATTTGTTTAAACAGCGAAAGGATATCCTAAATCCAATTTGACAGGCAATGCCAAAGATGCCAGTGGTAATTAATTAGCACTTAATTTAGACCACAGAACAACAGGATATGGAATTGGTGCTCAGTGCCATTTCCCCTTAGGCTTCATCTCATGAGGGTCAGGAGTATGGCTGTTGCATTGAAGGTCAGTAAATAAATTGGGGGAACACATTGACACTGGACTTTTCATGATAGATATCCTTCACCCTTATTGCTGCCTCTGGCTATGGCTGATGAGAAAAGGACTGCAATTGTTCTGTGAAGAATGTTGTGGTGCCCAGGCTCAAGTGGAGCAAGGTGGTGCCTGAGCTCAGGAGCCCAGCAGTCACTGTGCTGGCAGAGAAATGCCCCAACCCTGAGCCTGGGCTGGAAATAAACTCCTCACTGTAGCACAGAGAGCTTGAGGAACTCTGACAGGCGAGAAAATTCACTTAAAAGCAGCCCCTTAAGTTTGCTAGATTTGTGAGCTTAGCTTTAGATTAAGCATAATTAAAATCAAGGGAAGATTTTAAAGTGAGGTTAGAAACTAGGTCAGCAAGGGAAAAAACACGTTTCCTTATTATCCTCTTGTCTTTGTCTTAATAATATTCGGTGCTCCTCTGTAGAGCTAAAGGCTCTTAATAAAGGTGGATTAATGTTATTAACAGCATTGTTTTCTGATGGGGACACTGAGGCTTTGATGTGCTTAATGATGGACAAACAGAAAGTACAAGCAGAGCTACCAGTTCTGGATTGTAACTCAGTGAGAGAAGCCACTCTGAGCAGCACATCCAAAGCAGAGGGGACATGGAAAACACACAGGAGACCCTGTGTCCCTTCTTCCCAGAGGCACATCAACTGCATTCTTTGGTTTAGATTTACTGGTTTGGAAGGTAGAAAGATTATGAGACAAATTATGTTATAATTTAATCCTCCTGCTCCCAGTAAAATTAGTGGACCTGTCAGACACTTCTATGCTCTGTCTTCCAGCAATCTCTACCTTTCAAAGGAGGGCCTCAGGTGGAAGGTGTCAGCACTGCCACAGGTATTCAGTGATGTTACAGCTTTCTGAAATCACTACTCACAAACTGTACCTTACAGTTATGCCTAAATAGTCCAGTTCCCCCTGTCCCACAGGGTGCTGAACAATGGGAGCTTCAGTATTTACAGCAAGGTGGCTCTGGCTGCACATCCCAGCTATACTCCAGTAGCACAGCTTTATCCCCTTGGTCCCCTGAAGGGCTGTCTGCATTGCTACATCAGGAAAACACTGAGTTAGACAGTAGTCTCTGCTCAGAAAATGTATTTCGGAAGCCCCAGGTTAAGTGTTATTTTAACTTTCACTTCATCACACCGTTTGCAGCATCTCTCTCTGGGCAGCAAGTGAAATTTTGATTACTCTGAAAGTCACTGACAAAAATCCCAGCAACTGGAAGCCACAATGGAGTCAGAATTTCACCTTCTAAGAGCTTAACTTTTCTCATTTTGGGTGCTATCTGCTTTTACTAAGTGGAGTTACTGCTTTTGACTATGTTCAATCTATAACCTCTTGCAGCCTTCAATTACAGCATTTTGTGCTATAATCCAGTTGACAGCAAATAACTCAGCCCTGGATATGACAGGTTTACTTTCTGACTTAGAGCCCAGAAGGGGCAATTGAGTGGAATTTCAGCCTGGGATGTTGAGCTGTAGACATCGTGCTCAGAAATTCATCTTTGCTTGTGGGTCTAGAGCAGCCCATGAAAACACAGTTCCACTATCCACACATTGGTTTTGTCCAGTGTCACAAATGAATTATCCTGTTCTGTGAGAAACGTACTGATTTTTGACATTGAAATCAGAGAAGGTGGCAAAGAATTCCATGAAAGTCATGGAACAAACTCTCACCAAAGTTTTCCTTTTCTCTGAATTTTTATATCATAGAATCACTGAATCATTTTTTAAAAATATCAAATCAAAGCATTGTAATTACTTCATAAATTATTTTGTTTCAAGTCTTTTTTAAATGATGAAAAAAATTCAAATGTTGGCCAATTAACTGCCCCCAGTATAAAATCTCCATATTTTTCATCCCGTGTTATCACCATCTTGTTGTTTAAAATGAAAATCTTTTTGCAGCCATCTACCCAACAGAGATGATTTTCTATGGGATCTGACCTCAACCAGGATTCCTTCTCTTCCAGGTTCAGTTCTGAGCTCTCCACAAGCTACGACTGCAATATATATGCACTGCATTTGTATCAGATTTGAAAGATGCTTTAACATGCCTCCCAGCACCACGATTGTTTCAGCCCTGATACTGAGCACGAGTAGGATGAACGCAGCTCTTAAATGCACTAGCGAGTATGTGCCACGAGTCTTTGATTCCTTTAAACTTATTTACATTTTACTTGCCCTTGAGCAATGAATTTACTATGTCAGCATTGTCTTTTCTACTTACACTTTGTCTGTCTTGTCCGCTCACCTTAGCTTGATGTTTATTTTTTTGTGCACATGCTTAGTGCTCTGCACTAAATGCAGGGACTGCCTGGAGTGGAGGATTTTCCATATATTGTGTCTTTTTAAGAAGCACCCTTTGTAGTACTGCAAGTTCTGCAATATTTCCTGGCTTTAAACTAGCTTTGAATTTTCTCATTAGTTCCTTTAAAGTCAAATACCCATTCACACATGTGCTGGTCTCAGATGACTCTGGTCTAACTGCCTTAGATACTTTACAAAGTCTTTTTTTCTCTACACAGTCAGCCCTACCTCTCTCAGTAGTTGTATTTCTTTCATCTTTGAAGCTTCAAGTGACCAGATTTGCCAATATCTGCTTCTGTCTGACCCTGAACAAAACCCATGATTAAAAAAACTGGTGAGAAAACATATATGAGTCTCTTAGACCTCCTAACCCAAACCATGTTTGACAGAGATTGAAGGATTTAGGAACAACAGGGACAATCTTGCTGTTGATATCAAGGCCCTGATTATCAGTCATCAGTCTTTGGACAATTCACACAGTAAATGGTTTCCAGGACACCTCTCTGTAGGTGCTCAGAAAATGTCTAGCCTGAAGTGAATGTTTGTAAAATGGATTTATAAACTTAAAAAGTGCCTCTTCAGCAAGCACATATTGTAGTTTCAGGATGCAGAGCTGGATAAACTGAGCTGTCATAATTTAATATGACAAGTAATGGAAAGCTCTTACTTTATAATCTGGAAAGGTTAAGCAGCTCCTCACCACAGAGGCCAGGTGAGATCCAAAACGTGTTCAACAAGACTTGAAATTTGCCCTGTGATAGAAATCTCATGGTTGGCTCTGAGTCCAGAGCAGCTGCAGTGACTTCCATGGGGTAGATGTTCTGAAGGAATGAAAACTCCTCATTCTGATGACACTTTTATGAGACCCTTATCCAGACATGGAAACAATCTGGGTTGTCTGAGGTGGTTAAAGTTGCCTGCTACTACTGCTGCCACAGCCCTGTGGAAATCCTCTCTGGACTGAGAGTTTGAACAAGGCAAACTGATGTTCCCAGTAAACTTCACTTACTGGAAAGCTTCCATATGCTCCAGGGCTGTCCCATATGCCCTGTGCTGATTGTATGGTGGCTGCTGATGGTGTTTGGTGAAGGCCTGCACTTGGCAGCGTGGATGGCAATGATCTGGGAGGTGAGAACAGTTTCCAGATGGATGAAGTGCTATCCTGAGGTGGTCTGGGGAGCCTGAGTCTAGTGCTGACACAGAGAACATGGTGCAAAAGAGCTTGTGCTTTTTCCATGAAGGTGCTAGGAGATCTACAGGAGGAGCTGTAAAAATTACAGAACTTTTCAGAATTCCTTTTTCCTTGGCTTATCTCCATGGAAAGGGGTCTTCTCCTGGAAGACCACAGCAAAGCTCTGGAGAGGCTGTGGTGATGCTATCTAACATCAGGGCTGAGGTGGGTGTAGAATCCTCAGCTTAGAGGAGGTAACTGGTTGCATCTTGTGGACCAGAGGAGGAGACAAATTGGCTGGAGAGAGCTGCTTCACAGATTTATGATTTTACATAGCACCATAATGCGTAATGTACGAAAAGATAAATATTTTCCATTCAGCAACATCTTGCTGTATTTTCATCTAACTCTATAATTTTAATTATAAAGTGAACATAACCTGTATCAAATTATGATTTTGTTAACATATTGAATGAGGACAAGAAAAATAAATACCAGATTTTATACTGTACAGGCACATGAAGGTATAGTAAAAAAATCTGGTTTCCTTGACCACATTGTCATAATATGCATATATAACTGCTTATTGAATCCAGGCTGTGTAGACAACAGAAAGAACACTGGCTCCATACCATCACAATGCATGCCCACAACAAAGAGGAGGAAAGAACAGGCTCTTTCATTGTGTGTTTCTAAGTATTACCAACATAAGGGCTAAAAACTACCTCTGTCTGAAGTGTATCTATACACCCATGCATAAGTTATTAACTGGGCTCTCTCAGCACAGTTGCTGAAAATATTAATATATTCAAATTATATTCTAGCTACTGCAAAAACAGTAGATCAGACAAATGTATTAAAATCTCTTCAGACAAAAGGAGTCATGTTATTTATAAAGTTCGTCTCCCCCCTCTCCTTACTGGAACACAAACCTTCATTGTATAGAGTACATGAGAATGCAAGATGATCCTTAGATGTCAAAATGTGGCTTAAAGTTTGAATGTAATCATAAAACAGTGACTCCAGTGCTCGCCATAAACAAATTGTCACTGGCATTATGTAACTTGGACTATTCACAAAGTATAAAAGATGGAAAGAATAAAAGGTGGCTGCCAAACACTATGGGCCAAATCCAAAGGTCGTGCCAAATTGCGCCAGTGAACTGGGAATTGCAAACCCAGCGTGGAATTCGGATTTACACTCCTTGGTTCTTGGGCTGCTCGGAGTGAGATTAAGGCTATTTTTTATTCAGTTTGTCAGCAAGGCAGCAAAGCAGCAACCAGTGACTTCTGCAGCCCCCCTGCTCGCTCTTAGTGGGAGATGGGAAAGCGGGATAAAAGTTTCCTAATTGCCACAGGACCCGTTTTTGTACAAAGTGGCTTTCTGGGCTGCAAACAGGCACAGTCAGCCACCAGCAATGCAGCCTGGAAAGGGAGGCACCACTCTCAAATCTGGTGGTCTTGAATTTTTCATGTTAGTATTACATAGGGTGCTGCCTCTTTGGGCTGAGACCTTGCCCTCCACCCAGACTCCTCTGGAAAACTGATTAATGAGAGAAGACCATTCACCAAGGCAGAAGGTCTTGTTTGTGAACAACAACCAATCATTAATTTATATTTTCCTTCAGTCCAGGCTTTAGGTGTAAAGTATATCTGAAAACAAATGCACTGCACAGATTTAAATTGCAGCTAATGGTTGTGTTAATGCCCCACCAAACTCGGTGGTTGTTCAGTCCTGCTTTCCCCCTGCCCTTCCTTTAAAAAGTAAAATGACATTTTATATTTTTTTTTTTCCCCAGCCTGAAATAATCGCTGAAGCAGAGATACTGGTTTAACTCATTATGAATTATTAGTGGAAAAGTGGGTCTCAGAAGTATGTTACATCTGAAATATTTTTCGTCACTTGAACATGTGCCGTCCAGAACTGGCCCTGTTCTACCAGGCACTGGGAACAAACACTTCGCATTCACAGATGCTCCTAATTTGGTGTGGTTTGGAGTGTAATTTAGATCAAACATATCCATGTAAATGAGTCAGGGTTTCTTAATTAGGTGCCTCTAAAGAAAAAACTTGGACCACATCAGTAGGTGTGGGTGTGGTGCCCACAGTACTGGAATCTTTCTATAGATGAAGCTGAGTTTTGTTCAGGCATACTGTAGGTTTTTCTTTCCTTTTTTTATTTTTTTTTCTTTCTTTTTTTTTTTTTTTTCTAAAGCACAATAATAAATCTGCAGATGGCATAGACATAAAGACGCTACTTCAGAGGAGCTGTCTAAAACACTGTCTCTTTGGCAAATGCCTTAAAGTAGGTCATTCTGCTGTGATTTAGGTTTATATTTCATTGCCAGCTTTTTGTTCCCATTACAAGTAGGGTGCATTCCAGTCCACAGATTTGCTCTTCATTTTTTTTTTTTTCAGATTGGTTTTTATTTACGAGAATTTGTAGATCTTCATAAGAAAATCCCCAATACCCTGTCAGAAGTAGTAATCATGCACTTGACCACAAAAAGAGATGTATGAAGGTGATAGCCTGTAAACATTGGAATGTAAAGTACCATTATCTGGAAGGAAAAATTGTATTGATTCTCTTAACATGGTGATTGAAATGATTGTTGCCTCTTTTGCAGTGTGTGAAAAAGGATTTGATCTAATGTCATTCCAGAACCCTCACAGAGCAGGGCCCTAGCTGTTCAGGTATTTGCTTTTGCTTTTTATATATTTGCCACAGAAAATCATGTATTTTATAGCTTATTTGAAAAAAAAAAAATAAAATCAGGGTCTGTTTTCCCATCAAAGTGCTGGGGGATTTACATGCCAAACTCTCACTAGCCTTAATGAATTACCTGCATAAATTCCCTTTCAATCAATAGTAGAATAGATCCTATTGTGTTATATTAATTATTTTGCACAGGACCCTGACATTTTAGCCTTAAAGCCTTTTTTTGTTTTGTTTTGTTTTTTTTTTATTTAAGTTCCAATGAATATCTAAGAAACTTCAAGCAAATTATTTATTTCAAAACCTTAATTCTGAGAAAAATCACGTATCATTAGCCACAAAAATGAAAAGCATTGCAATTTACCCTTTGATGACCTGGTTGTGGACGTTAGTGTGTTAGGGCCCAATCTCCCCAAATAAAAAAAGAAAAAAAAAAGAGGAAAAAGCCATTGTAATGAATTGAACACTCCTAATTTTGGCAAAAAAAAAAAAAAAAAAAAAAAAAAAAAAAAAAAAAAAAAAAAAAAAAAAAAGAAGGATTTGAGCTGGAAAGAACACTAACCCCAAGCAATATTAAGAGGTTACAAAATCACATAAATTAACTCTGCCGGTGATATTTTGCTGAAGCTGGTGCGAGTGCAAACCAGAAGCAGGAGCCTCACGTGGTCCTGATTAACTGAAGAGTCCTTAGCAGTAACCAGCCTTCCCTGGGATGTGCTGGCCAGATGCACAAATACACCCACAGCACATGGATGAGCCTTCAAAGGCTTGGGGGGCTCAGCTTGGGGATTGGGGGGCAAGCAAAGAGTGGAAGTGAGAAGTGTTGGCTCTGTCGTGGTGAGGAAGTACCTCACCCTCTCCATTCCTCACTTTCTTTATCTACACAACTAGGATAATAAAACTTACTGACCTGAAAAGGAAGTTAGGAGATTTAATTAATGTTTGAAAAGCTTTTTTGAGATCGTTTGATATTGAGTAATGTGGGATGAACAATGGGAGCTCTTGGAAACAGGGCCTCTATCTATCAGGATTTGTGTACTGCACTCAGCACAATGGTGCCGTGCAGCCACAGAGTCAACTGTGTCATAAATATTTAAATTAAAACTATGTTAATTATTTTTATCATTCTGTTATTTGCTGATACACCAGTTCAGTATTTGGTAGCATTGAAGAGTACTGAGTGCAATTATTTGCCTGACTGTTATGAAAATCAGGGTTTATATTTTTAAATACAGTTGCAGAAATAGGAAGTAGATGGAAGCAAGGGGTGAGAATGTGGCTTTAATTACACATCATGCTTCTTGTTAAAAGAACTAAGCAGTAAGGTATTCTTTGGGGAAGAACTAAACTTTGTAAACTTTCTTATTCCTCAAAGAGCAGGATTTGGCAGGACTGCAAAAGCCTCAGTAGCAGGTCACCCCAACCCCAAAAATCAAAATTCACAAAGATGCTTCTGAGAGATTGGATTTTTTTTTCCTTTAACCCAAAATTTACTATTATCCCTGTCCTGTGCATGCTTGTGTCTGGTGCACTTTTTCTTGTGTCCACTTCCAAAGAGTGAGTTTAGTAGACTGATGTGTGCTTAACAGAGAGGAAAAAGGTTTAATTCTTCTCCTTCCCCCAAAATGAGCCCCGGGAAGCTGTGGTAAATGGGATGAGTGTTGGCATTGCTCCAGCTCCTTTGTAAAACTCTTCCATAACTGAAACAGAGAAAAGCACGTGCTCAAAAGCACATCTCAATATGCATTTGCCCTTCTCAAGTTAAAAGATGATCAAATAATTTAATATAATTTTTAAAATGCCAGTCAGGTATACCTGAGTCTTTTATGTAACTGGTCAGTCCACCTATTCATGCCTTTGGTGAAGGAGGATGTTTCTCCTCCTCACATTTCCAGTAGCTGCTCCCCCAAAGCTTGTAGGAGCACAGTTAAACTTTTCTCCCTGCTGCTGTCCCATGGCTGAAAACCAAAAGCTGCTCATGAGCTGCCTGATTATAAAGAAAGGTCTTGATTCAGGAAATAATTTCAACAAATAGTCTTTCTTGTGCCTTCATTTAAGGGCTTCTGCACCTTTCTAAATTTGGGCATTCTTCCTGGGGGAAAACTTAAGTGCCCGTTCCACATTTTGGGTTGTAGGTCTTCCACAGGTTCACCAAATAGATTTTTTTTTTTTTTTTTTGTATAGTCCTTCATTCTGGTGATTATTTTTAGTTTTCAGTAGCTTTTACTTTTATTATTATTATTCTTTTTCTTGATAGAAAACTTGCACAGTTCTTAGTGTAATCTGTTCTTTTGCTGTGTGAGAAAAGGGTTCTCCTGAGCCTACATTTATTACACGAGCCTGCCTGAAAACTGCTGATATGACACGTAGTTTAGCAAGTGAAAATCACATATGTTTGCTACATCTTTCCTCCACCAACTTTGGAGGGAAAAAAAAAAGTTTGCAGACATCCCCTGCTTAGCATTACTATATGCTGTACTTTAGCTTCATTTTCTGGTTTTCTCTCAGAATTCTGGGTCCTGCTGCTGGATTTGTCATCACATTGTCATTGTGTCCTGGTGTGGGGGCTACTGTGGGCTGCTGGCTATGCACGGCTCTGCTCATTTTCTTTTTTTCCTTAGTTTTTGATAGGTAGAAACAAGTCTGTTTAGTTGCATACAGTTTGGAAAAACCTTGTTTTTTCAGAATGTTGCTGCCAAAGGTTGTGAGGTTTGATGTGGGGGGACTGTTCCTCCCCACTCTTTTCAAGGTTGGATTTTTTTTTCCTTTCACTGACTTATGAACATGGGGGGAGTTTGGTGTTTTTGTCAAAACAGCTGAAGATAAATAATTATGACTTTTTAAAAATAATATACTAATATCAGCAGGTTTGTCTTAGATATATAGTTCTACCTTGATGAGGAGCGTTTTTCCAGTGAAATCAATGCAAACAATTAGTAGTAAGAATGAAGAATTTGGGCAGAGGGGGAAGACAATCAGGAAGAAAACCAACATTCTCCCTCTGAAAGGGCAGAAAGCTTGGGTGGCATCCGAAAATTGCTTGCCCTGCTATGTAGAGTATGGAGAAAATGGAGCAAAATAAATAGAATTTCTTAGATTCAAAGGTGAATTAAATCAGCTCCAGCCTGGACAAGGCAGCCAGATAGGGCACATTAACAGATCCACGTGATAAACCAAGAGGCAACTGCAGAGCTCCCCAGACAACTTGCCTGAAGTGCCTGCCAAGGAGGCAGATGCTGCTGCTGGAAGAATATCTTCCACAGTTGGGCATCTGGGTTCCGCGCTTCCCACGTAAGGGAGAGGGATGGGAGCTGGCCCCTGCCTTCCCGTTTAATTATTTCAACATCCCTTTTATAGTTTTGTAAATAACACACATTATCCTGCCTTTGTGCAGGGAAATCAGGATCAAGGAGAGGGGTTTTTGCCTCTGACACATGCCCGTGCAGGGGTGTCCACACGGATGGGCACAGCCAGACCAGAGCTTGGCTGCCCTGTGCTCCAGCCTGGTCAGATGTGACACAGCTAGTGGGTCTGGGAGTCGCAGAGCTGCCTTGTGGTGGCACGGAGCTCAACCTAATAAGCAGAGCAGGCTGAGATTCATTAATTTAACATTAATAAGCACAGCTTATGAGCTCAGGCACAGTGCTGTATAATGCAGGCACACAGCTTCTGGAGCAGAGCGGCGTCCGCCCTCGCCAGCTCGGAGCGCAGCGCTGAGGACCCAGCCAGGGTGTTCCTCCTCCCTGCTGCATTTTGCATGAGGGAGAAAGGAGAAGTTTTGTGGTCACTGGAGAAGCCTCTGTGCAAATAAAAAAAAATATCCCCTCCAGGTTTTTAGATTGTGTTGCTGGTTTTTGGTGAGCCTTTTAGTAGTTTAAACTTCTCGTTCCTCGGTTTCCCAATGGGTGTGTAACAGCTACCTCAAGGTGTTGTGGTGAAAACAGGTCGTAAAACACTGTGTAGAGTGAAATTCTTCTTCTGCCTAACTTGTATTACAGTTCTGTGGGTAAATTATTTGGTACATATAATGGTTTCTCAGATAGGGATTTATTGTGCTCAGTTCATGTTTGTGCAGAGAGCCAAGACAAGGTTTCTGCATCATTTGATGTCCTGTGTGCACCCAAAAAATGGCACCAGAAAGGTGCATCAGTTTTATCTCATACCTGAGAGTTGCTCACTTTGGGAGTAAAAGTCACTTGTGAATAAGGAAGAGGAAAGAGAGGTGACCTGTGGAACTGGTATATGGGGCAGAAATATATGGGCTGTACAGAGCAAGCAAGTATTCTCTAAACATGTTTGAGTAGAACTGGCTGCTTTCTGTAGCCCTTTATTCAGGAAAATCTCTACTCAGGTTGGGTTTTTGTTGTTTCTTTCCTGTGTAAAGTCTATTTGCTCATCTTTGGGAAGAAGCACGAATAGCCTAATAGTAGTTGTGCTCAATTATTTCCAGCATGAGTCATAATAGAGCGATTCCTTATGGAATTAGACTGACAAGAGCTATGTGATATGTCTGTTCAGCCCCATATTTTGTCTATTTTGCTTTTAAGTAGAAGAGATTTCGTGGAAAGATGAACAGGGATGTCAGTGGGTTGTGGTTTTTCCTATCAAATGCAAAATCTTGAAAGAACAGGTACTGCAGCCCCAAGCTTTGCTTTTAATCCACCTCCTGTGGGCTGCAGACTCTGCACTGTGACTTCTTGCAGCTTCAGGGAGCTTGGTTTAAGAGAGATATATGGCACGGGTGTTAATCCCTGCTGCCAGGCCTTTCTCACAGACTCTCTCATCACCTGCTTTGTCTGGGTTTCTAAAGAGGACCCTTCTGAAGTGCATTTCTCATTGTTATTTCTGCTTGATCTGGACCTGCTCCTGCAGGCTGGATTGCTGCAGAATGGCTTTGGATAAGGCAAAGGTTGGATTCTCGTGCTGAGTGTCAGTGAGACAGATGCTCTCACGTGCTGTATGGAAATCTCAGGCTTAAACAGCCCCATGGTCCAGGTCTGTATAGCCCTGTTCTGTCTGTCTGACAGGAAAGAAAGGATAGGAGAAGGGTAGGAGAAAGAGGGGTATGCCATGGAAACAGCATATCTGCAATCTCTCATCTTCTCCCCTTCAGAACCCCCTTAAGACCAGTTCAACCCTGGGCAAGAACAGCCATCTCAACTAGCAAATATAGAAACTGCAGTAATATGGCTGAAATAAAACCAGTTTAGTTATTTTTTCAACTAACAAGAAACTTTTGAAACTCCTGTGATTTGCCCAGAGAAAGGCCTGTGATCAGAGGGGGTGATGCAAGTCCGTGCTGAGGGACATTGACACTCCTCTGCTGAAGAGTGTCCCCAAAATTAATATAAATCTACATTTTGTAACCTCTGCAAACAAGTCGTGTTTTCTAGACTGACCCAAACAAATGCACATTGTCTATATTTGCAAAATATAAGCATCACATCATTATTGAAAATATAAGTGCACTACTTAATTCTTGTTTATGGAGCCATGAGATCATTCAGACTGACCCCCTGTCTTTAGCATCAGCAAGTTCAAGAGAACCCATATGTTTTATTTTTAGGGGGGATTTTTTTTGTGCTTTCAATATCTATTCTACTGTTGCTTCCCTACCAATGGAGCAAAGCTTATGGAATAGCCCTATCTTTTCCTGAGGATGTGTTTGAGGCAGAGAAGAAGATTGACCTTCTTCAGAGAGACTCAGACAATTACTCCCCTAATGCTTAAACCCCCAAATGGCTCCACTGTCACGTCTTCCTGCCTTCCATCACTCTGTGCCACTGTGTTGCCTCGGTGTACTTCTGCAGTATGAATTATTGGCATCTTATTCCCTCTATTTTAGCAGTTCTATTTTTCCTTTTTATTTTCTTTTCTCCAAAAAACCCACCAGTGTGGGTCCAGTTTTGCCAGTTATTCTACACATCCACAGCAGGAAACAATTGGTGTCCCAAATAGATTATGCTCTAAAAAGCCAAGGCAGACAAAGGAAGTATTATCATCATTTTGTAAACAAGGAACCAAGGCACAGGGAGATTAAATGATTTACCCAAGGTCACCCAGAACATCCGGTCAAAGCCAAGAACTGAACCCACGTCTCCTGAGTCTCAATCAAGTGATTTAACTATGAGATCAAAGACTTATTGTGTATACCTGATATCTCTCCCCTAAGACGTGGCAACAAAACTTTTTCAGGTTAAGATCAATGCCACACAGAGTGCTGTAAATTTTGTATATGGCATATCAGTGCTGACAGCGTGTACCCACTCCTTGCACTCATGTTCTTCCCAGGAAATAATTTCCCTTATTATTCTTCCATTGCCAGTAATAAATTATCATCCTTCTCTAGATAACCTGCTGAAGGAGAGAATGTGTGCACACAGTACATCAAATGAACACACAGAAAACTGTTTTTCTGCAAGGCCAAACTCAGTCATTTTATGGACTGCTTAAAATCCTTCCATGCTTAATGAAATGAGGACATTCCCACAACTATATGGACTTCATTTCGCCATTTCAGCTGGAAGCTGCAAAACAAGATAAAGGATCTACATCTCTTACATGCACATGCCAAGAAATGATCACCATAAAGGCATCATTCATTATTAGCTCAGAGTGGTCTTTGATTTGGAGCCTTTATCACTCCCTCACTGGGATCAGTATATCATTCCTGGGATGAAATACTTCTCTGTGCCTTGATGGGGCCCAGATCCTGATGTCCCTTCAGTTTTAGGGGTAGTTTGGCTGAAAAGGGACTGTAGAAAATAGTGTGAGTAGTGCCAACAGCAAGGAGGAAGAGGATCACAGCTCCCTGCCCTTCACATATCCCAGCCCTGAGGCCTCCCCGCTCATCCTGCAGGTCAAACAGCTCTAGTGGGTGTCTGGAGCCATGTGAGCTGTGTACACTTTTACTGTTAATGCCATGAAGCACAAGAAGAAAACCTGAACGTGACACCCTGGGTTGATTTTTTGGGTCGGCATCTCCTGCAAACACAGCTCAATGAGTGTGGAAACCACAGGGGAGTGATGAGGGGCAATCTCACAGGGTGGTTTTTCTGCCTCTGTGGTATCTCAGAAATATCAGGAGAGCAAAGATGCACTTCCAAGTATCTCCTCAGCATTTCTTAGGTGTTCTGTGTCAAAACAGCTGAAGGGCAAGGACTGTTCTTGTCCCTGTGAGGGACAAGAGCACTCACTGTGTTATTTTGAATGGTTGTTTCTGACCTCAACAGAGCACAAGAACAGTACAGGTGATGGAACAGCAGGGACCTTAGCATTGAAAACATGACCATCAAAAAGGCCATTCCTGGGGAAATTCAGCCAAACTGGGTGAATGCAATCTGGAACATGTTGCATTTGCCCAATTCAATGCACCTATAACATGGTAATCCCAATGTTTTTGACTGCACTGAAGGAAACAGGATTGTCCTGCTTTCTACTTGAGTTAAAATTTGGAATTTTGCTTAGACATCCTGATTTTTTGTGCAGGAACAGGATATACATAGATACCATAAATCATGCTTAGTTTTGCCGAAGACTGTAATTATCTTTCATATTTTGGATGACACTTCTAATAGGATTAGGACACTGCACACCAATTCCTTTTTTAAAAATTATTGATCTGTCAGTACCACGGTTCTACTTACTTCTGTAGATGTTCAAAAAGGATTTTCATCGTGTCATAGTTGGGTCTAGGGAGCTTCTTTACCAGGTTCCTTATGGATTTGATGCGAGTGGCGTTGTCCTGGATTTCTAAGGGGAGAAAAAAGAAAATAATCACTTGCCACATTAAGGCATTGCTTTGCACAGTGATGTAGCTGGTACCTTATAAGAAAAGTCATCATGAGTTTGTGGTTAAAACCACAATATTTCATACCTTCTTTCACCTTAACAGAGAGCAAAAGAAGCTTACAAAGATTAAAAATTCTCTGTTAATCTTTAAAAAGCATTTTCTGTTTCACGGAAAAAAGAAAATTACTCTTAACTTTTTTTATTAGACTGGTAGACCATCTTCCTTGGATAAAATACCCTCAAGAACTGAGAGACCCACATTTTAAATGCAATTATCCTTTGGAATTGCATTTGTTCAGTGCTGCAGTTTCTATGATAGGTGCACTTCCTAGGTAATTTTTTTATTCATTATAATTAAATCCAGTATATTTATGAATCTCTGTCTTTAACATCCCATCATATTTGGAAATATAAAATTTGCTATTGTTTTAGTAGTTCATCTTTGTGAAAAATTATTTTGAAAAACTGTTCCACTGTAGCTATTTTCTCATACCTATAACAACCTACAACTGGAATTTCTGCAGGAAAAAAATAATTGTGTTTTGAACTTAAAATTAGTAATAAAGAATGCAGCACTAAGGGCTTAAATCTCACCTTTGGGGTGATAAGAACAGTTCTGCCATTTCTGTTGAGGTATACCTTCCTGTTTTACCATGATTCATAGTTTTGTGGGAAAGGTTTTGCTGATATTTTCATCGATTTGTCTAAGATGTTGCAACTAAAGCAAAGCCATGTACAACTGTGCTTTCATTTAGAAACAGATTAGATAAGGTACCAGTAGGTCTGACGTAGGGAAAACATCTTGCATGTTACATGCCCTAGATAACCTGAGAACACTTTTCTGATCTTATCATCTATGATTTAATTATCACCTATCATTCTTCGTATATGTTCCTATTTAATATTCATATTACCCTAGCACTCAGAGATCTCAATCAGGATTAACTCCCAGTTGCAGTAGGTGCTGCATAAGCATACGTGGTGATTAGTGACTTGATTTAAAGGTTGCACCAAAAAAAAGTTTCAAGCTAAAATTTTTCTGCAATCAAGCTTAATTTAAAAATTAAAATCACTAGGGTAATATTCCTTCCTCAGCATGTGTTGCCAATTCCTGTTGAGATTAATACTTCATACCCACAGATGTAGATGTTTATATTGAAATTGTTTTTAATTTTTACAATTACATAGACATGGAAGACAAAGACCTAAAAGTAGGCAGTGCATAGGTATGAGTTTCCAGTAAAGAAAAACCACCAAATTTTCTTATGGACTTATTCTATGGGAAGTCAAGCAATTGACAATAGTGATACTGAAGTTGATAATGAAGAGCACACTTTCTATGTATTTCTTTCTTGTTTTGGTTTGCCCTGCAAAAAACCTTAACTTCTGAACAGCACAAGCTCCCCCAGCCTTGCAGTGCAGTCATCCCTTGATATTTTCTGCCACAAGCCATTACTATTGTTCAGTTTTGTTCTGTGGGTGAACTGCCCAGTCGAAATAGGTCTGAACCTACAAACAAAAATGCTACGAAATTTGCAGAAGTTAATTTATTATAGCAAGGGGGTGAAAATTCTCTGGGCTTTTTATTTGTACTGCTTCGTGTGTGTAAATAAAATTACATGATCATTTGGTTTTGAAAAGTCCCCTAAGACCATCAAGTCCAACCTTTACCACAGCACTGCCAAGTTCACCACCAAACCATGTCCTGCAGTGCCACATCCACATGGCTCTTCTATCCCTCCAGGGATGGTGACTCACCCACTGCTCTGGGCAGCCTGTTCCAATGCTTAGCAATCCCTTTAATGAAGAATTTTTTCCTAATACCCAACCTAAACCTCTCCTGCCACTACTTGAGGCCATTTCCTTTCAATCTGTGACTTGTTACCTGGGAGAAGAAACCAACCTCTACCCTGCTATAACCTCCTGTCAGGTTGTTGCAGAGAGAGGCTAAGCTCCCTCCTGAGTCCCCTTTTCTCCAGGCTAAACACATCCAGCTCCCTCAGCTGCTCCTCATCAGGTTTGATCCCCAGACCCTGCCCCAGCTCCATTGCCCTTCCCTGGCCATGCTGTGACAGGACAAGATGTGCCATGGTCTCACTAGATTAGTTATATTTATATTGGGGCTGTCTTGCCTCTCCTGCAACTTCACAAACTAATTTTCTGAAGTAGTTCAGTTTTTAATTCTGTTTTTTAAATTTTTGGTGGTTTTTTTATTTTTCTTTTTTTATTATTATTTTTATTTTTCTCCCCTGAGAATTAAATGGGCATGAGTGGAACTGAGACACTAAGGCAGGACCAAGCTCAGTGGAAGGAAGGGCTCACTCTTTGTCTGTTGCAGAATATTTACAAGGAAGTGTTGTACAGTAAAACTTTATCGTGTTCTCTTGATGGCAGTGTCTCTGCTCTGTGCTGATTAACAGAGATAGGGAACCACATCCCTGCACACAGAGGCTGCAATTCTTTGTGAGGTGTATATGTATGAGATAAAATATCTCCCCCCACCCCTCAATATTAATTTATTTTTTAAAAAAAGTTATTTATTGAGAGAATGGCAAAAGTAGAAGGCTTTGTTTTAGAGCTTACATTACCAATGTCATCAGTATTGGAACACAGGAGATATTTAGGTAGGCAATAAAGCACAAAAACCATAGAAATTTTGCACAAAATTATGTTGTGCATCGGTCTATTTGTTAATTGTTAGTCTATTGTAAAAGAAGAAAAAACAGGCAACATGTGGTAACTTTAGTCAGCATTTCTGAACTGGGAATGATAAACACCTCTGCCTGGCTCTGGCATTTATCAGTACTGAGATATTATTACCACATAGAGTCACAGCATGGTTACTGTTATCATCAAAAAAAAAGAGCCAGCTAATCTTAATGGTTTGTAAAGCCGTTACCTGCACTGGTCTGACATTTATCATGATCATTTTACCACATGAGTCCTACATTGCAAAGGTATTTTATCTGGAAGGGACATCACTATGAATTATTATTTGCAGCTAGGTAGAAAATTGTATGTTGTAGATACCTTTTCTCATTATAAATCACAGTCACATTTCACCATTTCCCACACAAAGCTGCTGAGCCCAGGCTTTTTGCTGTAACACTTACTCTTGCTCCCTTTTATAGTTCCATGAAAATATTGGGTACTCTTTCATTAAAATGGTTGATATCGGTGAGATTTTTTTTAAAACTCTCTATACACGCTTGATTTTTCTCTAGTATAAAAGAATTTGTTTTTCCACTTGAGAAGCTGAAGAGGATAAACTGTTCATTTTTTTTATTAAAGCTTACTCTCGCTTCAGTTTTTGTGGCTGGGCTTGTCTTTACTCTTGACCTTGTTGATGGAATATTTAACAGATCAGATGCAAGATCTTATGTTTTGTTTGCAATACCTATGTATTTGCTTTATTTCTGTAATGCCTTCAGTTCCACATTCTTAGAAATTTTTCTCTTTCAGATCCCTGAGTAGAAAGACTTTTTAATATATATATATATTTTAGGTTTTTCTTTTTACCTTGCAAAAGTGGAGGGAGGAAACCCTTAAACATGTTTTTTTACAAATAGGTGGGGAAAAGTTATCCCCCTTCCCTGTGCTGTATCATGAAGCCCAGCAGTGCAGGGTGAAAAGGAAGGAAAAACACTCTGAACAGCTGTTAAATTCTCCAGCTAAGTCTAGAAAAGGAAGCAGAGCAGTTGTGATAAAAATAAACAATATTGGGTTTAATTACATTCTTTTTATTTTAAGAATTGGTGAAAATCTGAGGGGGAGAAAAAATAATTTTGGAAAGTTAAACTCTCTTTTCCCCAGGAAAATTTTGGAAGGGCATGTCATCATAATCACATATATCAAATAAAGAATGAGAGGAGGGCTAATCCTCTTTGCATTTTTGGGGGAAATTTTGGGAGACGCAGGGGATAATTTCAGCAGATCAGGATACTCTGAAGTGAATCACAGATGGTTTTGCCGTGTAAAAGAATCATAGAAAATATATTTAGAATTTGGGTTACTGTCTTTAAAAATACGGCTGGCTCCCTTTAACAGAGCAAAACCGTGGGGATGCTCTCTTGTTTATATCTAAATGAAGAATGCATTGAAAAAAAACCCCATCTTACTATTATATAAGCCCTTTTGTAAATGAGCTTTGGATAAACATTTGGGCACAGAGGAAAACATGACGTGTCTCTAACATTAACAGTGGCTGGGTAAAAATGAATGAAGAAAGTAACCTTTAGCACTCGTGTCCATAAAGAATACTTAAGCGAATCCCACCGAATCTTTCTTTTAATCATTAATTTTAAATGGACATAGATGTTTACAACAAGCCACTTTGTTTCAGAACAGGAAGTCCAGGGTTTATCTCCAATAACTCACGTTGGCTAGGAAGGGATGGATGTCTCTAACCTGACATGCATTCATTATTTTGTAAGGTACTGGGGTCTGACCCGTGACCCTCCTCAGACCTGCTGCATTATTCATGTCTGATTTACTTTGTATAGTTTCACTATAGTGCCCATTTCCCTTTTTCCAGGCATTTCGGTGGCTTGTGCATGTTTAATGTTAAATGGCATTTATGCTTCACATTAATGCCTAATTTTATCACAAGCCATGGTTTCTTTTTTATGCTTTCGAGCCTCACGGCTGAACTGCTGAAAAAAACCCAGTGATTTATGATCCTGCATAAAATATCAAACTATTGATCTGCCACCTTTTGTTGTTGTTGGCTTTTTAGGCATGGTTTCCCCTGATTTTCTTACAGGCTCTTCTCACCTTGTTCTGTGTTTTTGGATAAGATTTCTGCTGTGGTTAAAACGTCACACACTGTTGCTACAGCAAAATCTGCCTGCCAAGAGTTTTTCCAACAATTCTCAACTGATTCGGCTGCCGAGAGAAAGACGGGTCTTGTCTGGGGTCTTTTTATTCCTTTTTTTTTTTTTTTTCCTTTTTTTTTTGGTTGTTTATTTCATCCCTTTGATTTTTTTTTTTTTTTTTTTTTTTTTTTAAATCAGAACGGGGTGGTTTAGGTGGATTTTCTAGTGTTAATGAAATTGTGAGACTTATGGCGCTGGCTACAGCCAGCCAGAGTGTGGGCAGACGCTCTGTGAGCTTCCCCACTGCGCTGCTGTGCAAGCATCCCCGCTGTTATGTTTGCTATAGTTTTAATGTCTGTGAAAAATTCCTGATGCAACTAAATTATGTTCTGCCCTCTTGTTTGTATAAATAAACACCCGACTTAGCCAATTCATCTCGCTCTTGCCCATTTTAGAAGCTTGCTCTGTCACACAATGCTTAACCCCAGTCCTTGATAGCTTTGGTGTTATCAGGGAATGAAAACTTGCTTTAAAGAGAGTACTCTGTTGGCTTAATTTTATTTTTTTTTTCCCCCCAGACACATCAACTGCCCAAAACTCTGCTTTCGTTTGGTAAGTCTTCATATTCTGGAAGTCATGCTGGCTAAGATACACAGGTTTTAATGTATTAATATATAAATCACTTATTCATACCACTTTTAATGTCAGGATATTTTAATGTTACTGCATGCAACATAAAAGTCCCAATTTTAATCACTCACAGTACACTGTGGCAATCCTCTATTGCAGATATATTGTAAAATATTTTCTTGCTTTAAAAAAAAATCTATAAGAATTGTTGAAACTAACTAATATTAGCTATAAAGAAAATAAGCAATTTGTGATCTGAATTGATTTACTTTTTATTCATGCCTCAGAATTAGTTGTTGCAAAAGAAAATGAGAATTGTGTGAAACCGCTCTATCTGGGCAATTGATAAATTCATCCTGTGTAATATAAAGTGGAATTTGCAATGAATATTCATACAACTTTTGCGATCCACTAGCAAGACCCAAGACAATGAGTTTGCAACTCACTCCCATTTAACAAAAATATATGTGGAATTAATGGGAAGAAGCAGCACTTAGAAAAGTTAAACTTTAATGTATCGAACTCCAGGTGCCAGAGTTTGAGGGAAATAACCAATAATAGTCATTTTTTACATATTTGATGGGACTGATTATGCAATGTGCAACTCTAAATGGCTTATAGCACATTGTAGCATGGTTCCATCCCATTGGCTACAGTAGGGTGCAGGCAGATGGATGACAGTGACAAGGAGAGAAGTGCTTTTGCTTAGCCGTGCGTTAAGATGCCATCCAGAAGCTCTGTGCACTGCAGACACTTCATTAGGATGCCAGGATAATGGTAAACTACCACTCAGAGTGACACCCCATTTCCTGCTTACTGAGCTCTCCAACCTCGGCAGATGTCAACAATCTCACAGTGCTACAGAGCAGACCTAACTTTCCAGGCACTTTGACTCCAATTTTTTTCCCTTAACAGTGCCATACATTACATGCAATATGTAACAGCAAGTACCAAACAGAAAACAAAATTTGCTGCCCTAATTATAACAAAGCAGCATTTGACTTAGGTACCGCATGCCCAGCGTACATACAACCAGTTAGGCAGCAGCAGAGAGGAATGAACCTTGTCAGTCGATTTTGGGGGTTAATTAGACTTAGGACTTTGCTAAAGGATAGTTTGATCCAGACTGAAATGACTGTGTTTCACCTCTGAATTCCACCACGCAAAGGGAAAACGTGCCGAGCTCTTTTCCCGGTTTTTCACGCACTGGGAGAGCCTCGTGAGGGGTTTTCTGAGCAGAAAGAGCAGACTTGAGCATCTGGACAGGGTGATATTTCCTCTGCAAATGCACAACTCGAGGCTGTAACACACCTCCCCAACTGCAGTTAGAGCCAGCGGAGAGGATGAGCTGTGATGCTTGACCTGAGCTCCTTTCCAAACACAAATAGTTGCTTACAATTCCAAAAAAAAAAGAGTCTTCAAAGGCAAAACCAGCATACACCCATTAGTTTTCTAATTTAATCGAATTTTTTTAACCTTTTGGTGTGTGATTATGCATGTCTTTAAAATCAAGACTGTTGCTTATTCTATATATAGGTATTTTGCTCCCTTTTTTATTTTTGGCCAAAGAGGTGACTTCACAGTGGTGCTTTTCCCTATAACAGCAGTGGACATCATTATTTATTTTTGTTGGGTGAAGTGGTGGAGACATGACAGGACATCACTGCCAGCACCTGAAATTCCTGCTCCCCTCTCCTCCACAGTCTCCTGTGGCCCCCACTGAAGATGGGGCTTGCACTGGCATCCCTCTGATCCTCAGCCATGACCTCCAGACTTCCATGGCATTGAGAACCTGAGGCTGGACAGGGATTTGGGAATGAACAAACCTGCAGAAGGGTGGAAGGATTCATGTGGCTGAGGTGGCAAAGCCTTTCTCAGATTTCACCTTACGTGGAAAATTAGGATGCTGAATAGGAACTGTCCCAGAACAATCACAAAGTCGGGGCCGTATCACATTTATTCAGCTGTTGTCTGTTTTCCCCAGGCAAAATTCCCACCAAAGATGTCGAGTGCACTCTGACTTTCCCCCCTGCACCCCTGGCATCGCCACCAAGAGGAGGGATTGGGCCCCTTGTCTGTATGCCAGAAGAGATCTCAGGAAGAGCAAAAACTGGAGATATCTTTTAGGTGTTTAAATAGTAAATTTCTATGCTTTAAAAGAGACTTTTAAAATATGCTGGAAATATTTTTTGCATATTCATTCTGGTATTTTTTGCTCTGCTCTGCCTAACCTTTAGTATATTAACCTCCAGCAAAAGAAGGAAGCAAAGAAGTTCATTTCTCAGCTGACCCATATGAAGGGGTTAAAAGGCTTCAATATTTTTAGTAATCAAGGAAAAGCATACATTTTACTTTTCCTTTTTTTTTTTTTTTCCTTCTAACATTAAAAAAAAATGTAAACAGCATCTCCCCAAGGGAGATTTAGATTTGAAGACTGTTCATTATATCATTTGAATAAGACTAGACCTGGCCTTTTGACTTTGAACCACTACCAAATTTCAGGCTGTGAGGAAATTGTTCTACATTTCCTGACAAATTGAGTTAAGCAGACATTAAGTGGGCTTTAAGAAAACAAATGGCCATCTTTATCACAGGTGGACACTGATGGCTTAATGGGGCCTGGGCTGATTGTATCACTTCTAATGGCTTGACGGGAAGCATTAGGGTTTTTGCATAAAGAACTGGCATTGCGAACCCTGCTAACACAGACCTGTCAAGCGTTCTGTATCCCTTTGTGCATGGAAGCAGATGTTTGTATGTATACTATGAACTGGCATTAGAGCAAGCGACAGATGCCTGTATGAATGCCAGGTTTGTGAATTTTTACAGCAGGAGCATGTTCTGAGGAAGTGCAGCCCTGCCCTCTATCATAGGTAATTCCCAGTGGAACTTGCTAAATCCCAGCTATGTTTTCATTATTTGGTTTTCCTAGCAACTGGATGAATGTGTCTGTCCTGAAAATGCGAGCGAGGAGAACGCTACCAAATTCTTACAAATTCGCAGGAGCGAGGCTGGTTTGAAGTTATTATTTTCTGCAATTTCCTTTTGCACCATGTAATCTAACCCAACCTTTCTCAGAGGGGAAAGTGGTATTATGGCTATATAATTAAAACTTGCATTAATGCTCGCTGGTGAACCATTCTCCCCCCCCTCCTCCTTCTCCCCCCCACCACCCCCAGCAAAAAAAAAAAAAAAAAAAGAAAAAAGGAAAAAAAAAAAAGGGAGAATTGCTGAATTCGATGCACGGCGTTTTGCCGCCTTCCACATTCACAACTTGCACTATAGTTGTCTGTCAACAATACGAACAGGTAGCTTGCAGTCCATTAAACAAACACAGTGCCCCCCTCACTTTTATTTGACATTTTATTTGGCTGTGACAAATGAGCAGCAGTTGGATTATAACATAATTTGTCTTGTCTTTATTACCAGCACAAAGGACACCATTCATTAATTATTCTGCCGTTGCAGCTTAACACTAACTGGAAAGGTCCCTCTTCGGACAGATGGCGAGGACGATGTTATTTATATCAATCAGCCAAAATCCTCAACAAGGATTACTGTTCCTGAGACTACAATGATTTATTTCTTTTTACCTCACCCTCCCTCAACCCCCTTCTGCTTTCAGAAATTTCTCTATAAAAATGAAATTTGATGGGAATCTTAAAGCAAAGCCATATTTAACCTGTTAGCTTGCAAACCAACATGCATGCTACATCAGTTTAACTACACGATGTTAGTTGCATATTTTGAATTGTTTCAGCTTTTTTTTTCTTTTTTTCTTTCTCTTTTTTTTTTTTTTCTCTTTTTTTTTTTTTTTTTTTTTTTTGGTGATCTTCGACTAAGCAGAGAAGATTAACTGGGGGTCTCGGAGCAGCAAGTTCAGCAAAAGTTTGCCTTTTCTGTAACACCATCCTGCTGTTGTCCCCAGGGACCACCGGGATCAGGAAATAGTGCCAGCTGTCAGGATTTCTGTCTCTGATAAGATGAGATGACCCACCTTATTACACCGAGACCAGCAGTAGACCCTTCTGCGAGATGAACTCGGATGTTTATTAAAACTCCAGGCTAAACTGAGGGTCAAATCATACAGGAGACAGATGCTCATCAATTCCTACTGGATGCAAGCCTTTATTCCGTATCAAGGGGTGGAGGGATTTTACCTAAGTTGTTCTGTCGTGTTAACGATCCTGCCCAGCGCCTGATCAAACACTAATCATCGCCACCACTCTAATCCAGATGTAAAAATCATCTGAGCATCACTTACAGGGGCTCAGGAACACTGCCCTGCCTTCCACATGTTCCCTTTGCAGGAGCCATCCACATGGAATTTTACAGCGCACCAGGACCGAGGCATTTAAAGTTTTATCCAAGTTGCACACACTGTTAATAAAGACTAAAATACAGAAACTTTCATTGTCTGAAGAAATTATTGGTATAACCTTGGTATCCTGATTAGTTTGCAAATATTAAAAGTCCCATCAAGACAAATATCAGCAACATGCAAATACCCTTGCAGGTTGTGATTAAGATTTTAAATGTATCCTTTTGCTTTTAGTTAATGAAAAACAAAGTCTTGGAGGATCTAAGTTGTAATTTATTAAACATGAAAGGCTCCTTGATGAAATATAGAAATGAGATATATTTTGCATTTCAAAGATTTAAGCTGACAACTTACTTGCATGCAAATAAGAGCAAGATTTGTAAAAATATTTGAAAAGAAATTATTCCTGAATGTACTTATTACAATAATGTGGCATGTAGATAAGAGAAACACACAGCATTAAAAGACATTCATTTCTCCAAAGTCTTAAAATTAGCTTCTTTCTGCCATTGTGTATTAATGTTCTTCTTCAGGAATGCAGCATATTAAAGAACTGAACAGAATTAGTAATAAATTTGTTAATTACAAATTTAAGCAACACAACTGTGTTGTTTTCCCAATATGTTTTTTTTCAAAAGCAGAATTGCTAATGCATTTTAATCATTTATGTATAAACATTTGAAGATAAAATATTCTGAAGTTTATCAATTTCAAGAGCTGTTTATTTGCTGGCAAAATAGGGCATGTTATACAACATATATCTTATCATTTTTGCTCATCAAATCCCCATTTGCTGAATGCAAATTTCTCTGGTCTAAGTGCTCTTGCACCTCAATTTAAATGAATAATAGGATAGACTCTATTAAAATCGGTTTAAGGTTGCCATGGGTGACATATCAGTAGGGTTAAAATGAGAAAAAAGGTCACAGAGGCAGTCCTTACAACCTGTTTTTTTATTATTATTATAATGAAGCATATGTAAGCATCTCTGTAGGTTTAAATGACAACATATTGATATTGTAGACAATACTTAGTTTGGATGTATTTTTCTATTTTTTTCCTTTTTTTTTTTTTTTAAACAGCGCAGTACACACCAAATAAATGTGAAATTATAGTGTCATCAATAACTCCGGGAATGGATTCAGTTGCACTGAAAATGAGAGAGTAAAGCCTCAGTGCAATAACACTGTAGACTGACAGATTGTGGATTTGTAGAAATAACAGAGAACTCAGAAAAAGCCTGTACTTTTGCTGTGGCAAATCCTTCATTTCAAGGAACCAGCAAGGTACTGTAATCATATTAACAAAGCAGCCAGAAACTATACCCAAACACCTCATTTAAGAAGAATTTGGAGTCTTCAGCTAACCTGATTTATGGGATTATGCATGCAGTTATTTGATAAGTATTGAAAATACTACCACTTCACACTGAAGCCTTCCTTGATCTATCTTTTTGTGTCTGTGTCATAGTCTTATCCTGTTTAAAGCTTAAAAAATACCGCTTCTGACCGTTCTAAAGACTTAGAGAATAAAGTAAAATCACAACTTTCCTGAAATTTTTTTTGATCCTTTAAAAGTCAAATTTATTTATTTTACTAGTCTCCTTATTACTCACTTTTTTTTTTTTTTAATATTATGCATGATTTTTGCTTCCCTCTCACAGAGTCAGATTTTTGATAGGAGGAAGGACTATATTTCCTCTTCGTTTTTTTTTTTTTTCCTAACCTACAATAAGATGAAAAATCTCCTTATTTGCTAAGGTTACAGTGTTGGTTTAATTTTCATAGGAGCAGTGGAATATTTTGAAGTGAGTAACATTTACCAAGTCATTAGTTTTATGCAAACTAGGGAGGAAGATGAAAGAAAAAAAATTATCAATTATTTATAGATTGTTAAAATGTATCGTCGTGCAGTGCTACTGTATAGAAATGACAATTAGCCAAACTTACCTTCTATAATTAATAATGCATATATTATGCTCTTTGGGCAACTAATCACCAGTCCTACAAATTTGTTTGACACCGATGAAGGTACCTAGGCGCACGCACAGGTTAAAACAAGGAAGGCAGAACAATGTTCTCCCATTAAGGAATGGCCAGCTGGAACAGGCTCTCAGCTATTTCAACCCTCCTTAAACTCGCCCGCCGCTCTTCCAGTCGACAAAATGGTGGCGGGGATCTACCCAAAGCGCTTGACAACCTGATTGGCACATGCGAAATTAAAAAACCCAAAGGCTCCTAACGGGAAAAGGTCTCTCCCAAACTGGCGGCTTGACTGATACACTGAAAGGCAACCCACCGCATTTATCACCCCCTGCCTCGGCTCGAAACTTCGGGAAAGACGGCGACAGCAGTGCTCCTTCTGTCCACGCTACTGGCCAGGCAGGCGCGGATCAGCAGGCCACGCTGCGCAACCTGTTTCCCCGGGCGGTACAGATTTGGAAGCGGCAGAGAAAGCTCGCGAGGGGCAGCCGCTCCATTCGCACCTATCAAAACAACAGGCAGGGCTGCCACGCTTCCCTCGGCGCGTGAGAGGCAGCCCCGGAGCGGGTGTGAAGTAGTGGGAGCCTCCGCCGAGTCCCGCCGGGATGGGGCCAAGGTGCTCCAGTGCTCTTGGCCAGGTGGCTCCTTGCCTCCAACCTGGCTTTGTCCTCTGTGTCTTAAAGGAGGGAGTCTCAGGCATCGTTTTTCCTTTCAAACTGGGGAGTTTCTTTCCCTTTCTTTCCCTTTTCTCTGGTGGTTTTTTGTTTTTTTTTCCTTTTGAGATTTATTTTTCCCCCTTTGGAAATTCAATCTCGTGATGCAGCTATGATTGCCAGGTCTCTCACCAAAATCCCCACGCACTGCCATCCCCTTTTTTTATTTGTGGGCTCCTAAGAGCATCCCTATGGCAGTTGTGGTGGGATTCAGGCACTTAGATGCTGGCAGCTCACCACGGCAGGGAGTTGCCCTGATGTATCCACGTTATCCTCCAACCACGCCAAGACGTGAGGAGCTTCTGGGACACTTTGTGCAGAGTCTCAGGTGCTCTAAGGCATATTAAATGGCACATTGGATGCTTCAGTGTTTAGTAAATAGATTTACCTGATGCAGCTGAGTGTTTGTTTATTTATTTGGAGATTGTATCTGCAGGGTTGCAGCCCAACTCACCCCCTTTTGCTCTAAGGGGTGGGTCATGCTCCATCTCTGGCATTATCTATAGAATAAGGGGCACAAGGAATTTGGATATTCAGAGGCAGTGTTGTCCCAGCACATCCTGACAATAATCTCTTGTTATGGAAATATTTTGATCTACAGCTATAGATCTTTCAATCTATAGGGTATAGCTGCTCCCATGACTGGTGGCTCCTTGGATGGGAACCAGTGCCATGCTGAAAGGCCCAGGTAAATCATCATTTTGTGTTCACTTTGCTCTGTCCCAGTGATTTCACTGCACGATTTTCAAAGGAAGATCCCCTCTGCAAAACTAAATTGTTGCCACCTTGTGTTAAGCCCTGATAAGGATTTGTTAGAAGCTTTGATCACTGTCTACCTGTTAACACACCAGAATACTAAAGAGCCCTCCACGTTCACAGGGGGCAATGCAGAATTATTATTATTTTTTGTTTGTGATAAGTATACTATCTATAATAATTTATGGACATTCTTGAATTTATAAATATCACGGCTTTGCCAAATATTTTAACTATCCCTCCATGGCAAATTGTCTTTAAATACTGGCAGTTTTTTTCTTTTTAACATTTACTTGTGGACCAGAAACACTTGCAGTCTATTGCCCCTGGCCTTCTGTGAGAATGTTAGTTAGCAATGCTCATAAAAACTCAATTCATCAATGTGAACATAATTTGCTATGAACAGAAAGCTCACAAAAGGGTGAATTTGTCAGATAGACAGGTGGCCTGAGATCTCTCCCTGATACTGAACGATATGAATAATAGATTCTGGTAAATGTATGCCAAGACTTGAGCTGTAAACACAGCTGCCTCCATTCCCTTCCAGAATAACAGCTTCGAGAACGAAAGCACAGGAACCACAGTTCCACCTGAGGACTAAGCCTGTGCATGTACACACACACACAAACACACACACACACTCTCACACACACACACACACACAAATTCAATGTACTTGCAGGCTCACAAAGAAAACAACCCCAGAAAAAGGACAGAGGCCTTTCCAGCTCCTTTTGCAGACCCTTGC
Organism: Zosterops lateralis; assembly: GCF_965231275.1. Taxonomy (NCBI): domain Eukaryota; kingdom Metazoa; phylum Chordata; class Aves; order Passeriformes; family Zosteropidae; genus Zosterops; species Zosterops lateralis. The sequence continues at coordinate 34,806,564 of NC_139767.1, read as the reverse complement.
TCTGAGAGGATTTTAACATGTGTGGAGAGCAGAAGGAGGGAATAATAGAAAACATTTAAAATATATTTTAAAATATCTGCAGTCACAGAAATAAATCTTTCTCTGATCCAAGGGCAAAAAAAAGCAAACCAAAAAGACCAAACCCTCAGCTGGCTTTTGTAGGTGAAGGATCCAGACATAAGATGGGAAAAAAAGCATTGTAATGTCACAGCTGAATATGTATAAAATAAAATTATAAGGCTTTTTTGCTGTGATACTACTTCAGAAATTAGCTAACTGTAATGATCCTTGCTAGACATGAACAACATTGGAGATTTTTTTTTTGCAGGTTATTTATTGGTATTTATTTCTACCGTATTCAGTTTTCACTGGGTTTTTTAGGCTTAAATCATTAATTACTGCCCATGGACTGGGAAAGAAAGATATTATATGTGCAAAAGTGACCTTTCAGCTTTTGTAATGAACTGCTTTCTGCTGGATGTTTGCCCAACATAACTTCAGAGCAGGCTAAAGGCTGTTCCAGGCAATCCCAATGACCGATGGTACAAAAGGGTTGCTGGTATGTTTGGATACATACAATCCCAGGTCAGTCCTCTCTGGCAGCACCACATAGGTGGGAGGAAAAGAACCACAGGACAATGACTTTATGTTGTTAAAAATCCCCAAACAAGTCTTAAAATGAGCTCAATCTGGGGCCAGCCACATTCATTTCGAGAGCATCTGAATCTGTTGACTTTAAAGGGCAGAAATGGAATGTATTGCAGGAGAGAATGATGGGCTGAAATGGTTGTTTTGGGCTATCAAACTCTTATTTTTGCAGTTCTAGCTGAGGGCTCTCTGCTCTAGTCTTTGCATGGGCAGCGTTTAATATATTTTCCCCTTATAGGTATAAAACAAAGGACTTTTCCCACACTAGCATGCCTTATTTTAAGGATCAGGCAGGCTCTTTATTTGATCCCTCTCTGGCAGTGTTATAGCCCAGGAAATGAACTGGGAATTGTATCATCTGAAGTTCATACATGTTTGTTAATATTTGTTATTTAGGGAGGATGCTTCTCTGTAATGAGTTGGCGAAGGTGAGAGACATGCAGGCAGAACCAGCGCATCCTAAAGCTCCCAAAATGTGACCGCATATGAGATATTAAAGGCAAAATGGAAGTTCTGAACAAATGAAATCACTGTCAGAATAATAAAAGAGAAATGAGCTATGATCTAATCTGTTTTCTAGCAGTGTCACAGAGGAGCTATAATAAAAGCTATTTGCAAAGTTCAGAATCATTTCCAGTGCAAAGCCATTCACACACTCTGCGACTCTGGACAAATGGAGGGGGTCGTGGCTCTGCCAAAAAAAATGGTGTGTGGATAGTTCACTATTAGTTCTAACTTTGTGCACCTAAATTTCTCAGTTGGCTGCAATTTAAGCTCCCTCTTTCTCTGAGATGGCTCACCAAATTGTGCACCTGGATTTCTCCCTCTATTTTTGGTGCCCCATCTTCACACCTTTCCAATTACAGGCTGCAAGTGCAAAGGATGAACAGGAAAAGGAAAAGAAGCCATATCACTGGATGCTTATCTAACCTGGTTTTGCACCGTGCATGCTTTAAATGACAGCACAGCAAAAGATGTGCTGTGCCCTCGTTGGAAATGCTCACTCTGCTCTTCTCCTTGCAGTGAAATCACAATTCCCAAGTGCCTCTATTTCTGTGGCATCTTCTGTGCAAGAGGAAGAGACAGGCAAAACGGGCTTGAGGAAGGATGAATGGGTCTATAAATGCCTGTTTCTCCCCTGATCTTTATGATGAAGTGATAAAATATTGATGGTGGTGTACCCAGAGTCTTTCACAGAGCCAATGATGGCCCTGCTCTGTATGCTCCACCCTCTAAAGCAAATAAAAGAATTAGTGACAGTTTCCCCATGTCACTCGTTTGCATTTTAAAGAAGCATAGGTTGGACAGCTGGAAATGGGACTGAACCAAATGGAAGAGAACATGGTGTAGAGCTGAGATGACCTTGGTATAGGCTGTGGAAAAACTTACGAACAGGTGGAAAAGGAAAACATCCTCCACTGATTTCTGCAGAACTGGAATAGCAGCAACCAATCTCTGTACAGATTTTTCTCATTTCAATTCAGTGCATTTTATTACAGGTAGATTAGGGCATGGCAGAGGGAGAAGAAGAAAGAAATCACTGTTTCTCTAATATGACAGCCACCATTTCAAACAAAATGCAATGGAGATTTAAGAGCAGCGTGGACCTCTTGGGTATCTGCAGAAAATTACCTGTTGATCAAAGGGACTGGTGACCCAGAGATCTGCTCACATGCAAAGAAATGAATGGATTAATATCAATGGGAAGGACAGCAATAACAGCAAACTGTGGGACCTCTCTGGTTTCCTGGCAGTGTGGCTGGGAGGTTTCTGAGCATTTTGGAGTGTGTTATAAGTTATCTCTCATCCAGGATGGTGTCTACTGGAAATGAGGTTTCATATGGTCATTCAACATGAAGACCTGGTGATTGACATTAATAAATCATCTCCTGGACTTCATGGATTGGGCACTGTCCTGGGATCATTTCAGAAGAAACCTGCTTTTGTTGCTTAGCAAAAGCAAAAATCCAGCAAGGATTCATGCACACAACCATCAAGCAAATCTCAAAATGCAAAAGTGAGCAAATCTCTTATTTGCACCCAAATATCTTGGTTGTCTTTGCACAAAGCTCTCTCTGATCCTCCCCATTCCCTTTGCACCTATCTTCCTTGTCTCCCTTTCTCTTTTGCTTGTCTTTATCTTTCCCTTAAATATATATTATGCTCCAAAGCAACAACAACAACAACAAAAAGTTAATTCACAGAGTGAAGGCCTTATTATGTAGCAATTACTATATTACCTGACATATAGGTAAGGTAAGTAATCTTAATTTTTTCATGTTTTACTGGACATGGGAATTACTATACATAGTGATAAAATAATTCTCCTGCTGGCTGCAAAAGCACCACCAAGCAGTCAGTGTGAGTCACCAGCAGAAGCCACAGAAGTCAAATAAACATATGATGCATTGCTCGTATGTGGGAAAGCCTAATGTGTGGAGAAGACAAATATTGAGGTCTCTGTTTGGTGGAAGGCAGCATTGCTGTATCAATGGAGATGAGTGAGTAACTGGAAAGTGGACCTGACCCAGGAATGAAACTTCACAGGGTAATTTTGGTGATTTCTGGTGTGCTGAAGGTGAAAAATAAATGGGCATTTTAAAAATAGGATGTGTAATCCGACTCCTCCCACCTACCCTATTATAATAGTTGTATTAATTGGCTAGGCATCAAAAAATCATAATGCAATATATTATGTATTACATATAGACAATGTATTACATATATAATTTATATATATATATGTGTGTGTATATATAGATAAATCATATAATCAAAATACAGGTAACTTCCATGGCATTTTTTCAAGGGTTCCAGTTTCTAGGTGACTTCTGATAGAGCTCACGATCAGGCTGTTGGAAAATATTTGAGACTATCTATACAACACAACAAGCCTAATCTGCACTGCAAAAAGAAAGTTGATTGGTGTAGTTTGGCTTTAATATTATTGAAACAGAAATTGAGATTATAGAAGTCACAATAAAGACACATGGCTCTACAAGTCAAACATGACCTTAAAGCCACAGGTAGACCCCAACATCAAGAGGAGCCTTTTGGTGACTTAAAGTTGTCACACTGGTTCTTCAGAATTTATGACTTGGAGTCATAAATGTGGATCTCAGCTCTTTGCCAATAAACCCACAAGACAGTGCATTAGAGTGTTAATTAAAAAAAAAAAAAAAAAAGTGAATATACACCCATATTTTTAATTGGGAACAGGAAATCTCATGAAATTCAGAATTGCACAGTGTACTGGGCACCTCTGGCAAAATAACGTGCTCACATTCGAAATCTGGTGTGGTGAATGAATCAAAGAGCACAAAAAGGCCAACCTCCCTCCCAAGGATATATAACCAACCTGCTGGAAAACACACTTTGATTGCATCTGGAGCAGAGGCAGGCTGGGGCACCAGGGGAGTGTGGGGCTCTGGACAGGCTGCACCTCCTCCTAACATGCCATGGAGGGCTCAGTGCAGCCTCTGAGCCCCTGGAAAAAGCTTTCCTGCATTGTTCCTGCAGCACAAAGTCTTCAAGGGGACACCTCCTTTACCTCCCAATCCAGGAAAACACATCACAGGCACTCAGCTTGGCTGAGGGAGTCACAAACCAGAAAAGAGCTGCGTCTCCCAGGTCACAGTCGCTAAAATCACTCCTACGATATTTGGAGGTTTGAGATGACCTTGAGCCTGAACATTTTCTAATTTTTTTTTTTTAATGGAAAATTTATAGGTGTTATGTATACGCATTCACAGGCACACACATTTATTATAATAGCTGAAAAGGCTGAAAGAGTACGAAAGAAAACTTTTTTTCTCCACTAAATATGCAGTTTAATTCCTCACGTACATACCAAAAAAAACCCCCAAAAAACCAAAAAACAAAACAACACCCAAAAAACGACCACTCCTCCCTCCCCCACCAATAACCAGTGGTTTGGCATTCTGGAAAAAAACTTCCCTAAGCATCTCAAGCTGCTTTCTATGTTTAGTGGAGAAGCCTGAGTGCAGCACTAAGTCTCTAACTCCACTTGAACTCTTGCACTAAACATAGAGATGGCCCTTTCTTCTCTAAAACATTCTGGGCTACAAGCTGGATGTGTCAGCAATAGAGCAGATGGGGAAAATGTATACAAGTATATTAATTTTGTGGCCCAGATTTATGCAGAACACATATTTCCACAGATTTTGTATAGGATTTCAAATCTTGCTTTAACCCTTACTAGATAAATCTGAAGCTTGGAGAGATCAAAAATGTTTACAGAGTGGGGGAATGGGGCAGAGAGGGCTGCTGCTGTCACTGCTTTGCTTTGGTACCTGATTTACTAAAATAATCTATGTGCCTCCATTTACTTTGCTCTGAAATATTTTTATTAATTCTAGCAGTCTCACAATGACTTTGCAAAGTTTAATTAGCTCATAATTAATTAGCTTCTTAAAGCTTCCTGGTTGAAAGCACAACTGGGGGAGTCAAACTAAAAAAAAAAAAAAAATTTTTAGACTTTTAATTTTTTTGCTCGTTTTCAGGTCGATCTCCTGATGTGCCTGCATGTTCACAAATATTCAGGTGAGCCTTTTTATTCCCTCGAAATCTCCCCAAAACAAAAGGGCTGTGCATGGCAGGGTGGAGAAGGATTTCTGAGAACATTCATACCAGATGTGTGCTCACGACCCATCCTGAAAAAAAAACCTCTTTTCATTGTCTGCACAATGATTTGTCAACGAGTTATAACTGCTCATGAATTATTTGCTAAAGGAAAAAATAAATTCCCTGATGGCTTTACAGGACGGTCTATACACACTTTTCCAAATGCTTTAATCATACTTTAGGGGTGAATGCAGCCACGTTGGTGCTAAGTTTGGAGACACATCTCTGTCTAGGATGGGGTGAATCAATTAATTTTTACTGTGGTTTATGGAGAAACACTAATGAGGGCAGAATTTATTTTTTTTTACCTTGAGATTTGCTGGGTAAAAAGACTTGTAAGTATGACTGTAATGCTGTTATAAAGTAAATACTTGTAACACTGAGCACAGTATGTAAATACCAAGTACTACAAAGCTTCCTGAAGAGCTCTACAACCTGAGGCATCTTCTGTGTAAAAACAGAAGCAACTTCCAGATTAGCACCTGATTTATCTTTATTTCTTCTACTAGAAGTTCTTCCTGCTTATAACAGAGGGGTAGGAACTAGATCTTCAATGTTCTTTCCAAATCAAACCATTCTGTGATTCTGTGTTACTGCGATTTCTGAATTTTACCCAGAAAAAAAATCATTTTGAGTCATGTTGTGCACAGGCAACACTGACACGCACAAATATTTTTTCTCTTAATTTTGTGTTTAATTTTTTCTTTATGTCACTATATACATGCTCACTCGATGCACCTTTTTGTTCAAACCAACACAGCCAGAGAAGGAAAAAAGACTCTAAATTATCTTTTATATTTAACTTATCCCCAGAACATAGTGGGATACACAGTGGAAGTGACAGACAGGAAAACTCTGTCAAGCCTCAGGTCCAGAAGATAACCTAAAACATTTTCAAAGAATTCATCGTGCCTGGAATCACAAAAGTGGCTCAGTTCATTAGGTGAATAATTTCCAGTGAATTTTTACAAAAAATTCCATGTAAGTAATGCACAAAAGGAGACCAGGCTGAGCCATGCATTACAATATTTTTACAATAATTTTGACAGGCTCAAGCAAAAAATATTTATATTGACTGAAAAGCTGCATTTCTGTAGTACCTTATTGAATAACTCAGGAGAACATACAGTGTGCTATCTGCAGGATAGCTTTTTTTTTCCCTCCAGATGTCTCTTTTTCCTTCCAGAAGTTGCAGAGCATTGGACAAGCAGTAACAGATGATGAACACATGCATAACTACAAATGGGCAAGCTGATTGTTTTCAGAATTGGTATAAACATTTGCTCTTGGATTGAGATTTAGCCCATAGCAAATCTTTACATTCTCGTTATAAACCTCTGACAAAAAGAGCTTCTAATGAAAATGCTGACAGTGTGAAAACGTGGTTATGGTCAGGAAAACAAATGGATAAAAAGTGGCATTTTGTAGTTCCATATGTATACTTCATCAGGGAAGTCTTTGCTAAGTTTACATTTCAAAGCTAAAGCCTGATGATAACTGCTTCTCCCACACTTTCTATTTAAGGCCCCCAAACCTACTTCTATTACTGCTATCTCCTGCACTAAAATTGGGAAAATAAAACCACCAGGGGCTGGGATATGAACTTTCCTGAGAGCTCAGTGAGAGAGCCAGCAGCTGGATTTTTAGCATCTCCTTTATTTTTGATTGTATAGATAATGGCAGAGCCTAATCAGGACAGGGACTCGCTGCAGTAGGGTGTTACAGACTGAAAAAAAAGGGGAGAAAAGCAGAAGTGGAGAAGAAAACTGCATTTTGTGGCTGCAGGGGGGTTGTGGAGACTTGGTCTGCTTGGCTGAAACATCCCCAGACACACTTTGCCCTCACCTCGCTGGTCATTCCATGGTCATGGAGAGGTACAAGAGGAGAGGGAGATGCTTATAAAACCTGTTTTATCCTTGTTCATCACAGCACTGGCAAAGTGCAGATTACTAGGTGAATATAGCATGAAAATGTGGCTTTACAAGCACAGAGCATTTGAATGTTTTTTTGGGACAAGCCACTTAAATGGGTGCTGACAGAGCACTTAAGTTTTTCTTCAACACCACCAGGGTTTCCTAGGCTTGCTAGCAACCACAGAGTAAGAGAAAAAGATGAGACAACATGAGATAAAGAAAATCTTAAAAGAAGATCATTAAAAAAAAAAAGAAGAAAAAAAATTAGAACTCCTAACCCAAGCTTTTAAGAACCAGGATATCAAATAAACTCAGGGCTGATAACCAGGAGGAAATTTGGATCAGTAATGGGGTAACAGGGTGTCTCCTCTGGAGCCAGCAAGAGTTCCAGTAGATGATACAAATTCTATTGCAAAAAGAGATAGGAAATGTTCAGCACAAGGAAGGGGTTATTGGGAGGGATGCCTTTCATGGAATCCTGGAATGGTTTGGGTTGGAAGAGCCCTTAGACATCATCTGATTCCAACCCCCTGCCATGGGCAGGGACATGAAATAATTTTGCATAAAGCAAATTGAATCGTAGCCGAATTTGAGGAAGAGCTCCTGACAGCAGGATTGCCTGTGGAACTGGAAAATCCTCACACTGCCACAGACAGTAAACAAATGCTCTGCTCAGAGAGACTTCACTGGCTTGTGGGATAATGAACATGGAATTATATCATTGCAACAATATACACCCGCTGAATTTGACTCCACTTGAAGAGATGAGAGCTCTTAAGTTGCTACGTTGAAAACAATTTAATTGAACCTTGCTAATTAGAATATAACAAGTAGTTAAAAATTATGCAATGTTTTAAAAATGTTTTAATTAATTTGAAATTCTGATGGCAAATTAGTAAATGTACGTCAGTGTCTTCCCCTGCTTGACTCAATACATCACAGGAAAAAAAAAAAGATATATTTTTTTCAATAGGGACACTGAGAAAACATACACAAGTAGAAAATGATAATGTAGAGTAAGGAATAATTAATTAATTCAAGCTTCAAGATAAGATCACTGTGTCCTGCTGACCCTACATGTTAATCAGTTGATTGATTAATTGCTACAATCATAATAATTATAGGGTATAAATCTAAATACATTTAATGATAGTTTACACTTAGAATAAAAATGTCTTTTATGTCTGCTTATCTTCATCATTTCTTGAAGCCTAGTCATATTTTTTGTTTGCCATAAATAAACCTGAAGCATTTTTAGATGTTATCTTTGTGATGAGGTAGGTTTAGACTTCATTCATCTGATCAGCAATATTTTTTTGTGTGGCCTCCACCTCCTGTCTAATGAAAAATATGTTCCTGGATGAGAAACAATTGATTATCTGCAGTAACCAATGCAACTTCATCAAAAGCTCATCCTTAATTGAAAGACAAGAGGACATAGCAATGAGGCCATTGTATAATTACGTTGTTTTAACCAGAAGAGTTTTACACATTGAATGATTCTTGTGCTACACAAACTCAGTCTGAGGTGAAACAGGGAAGCAGATCAGCAGGATATAAAAATATTTTTAAAAAGAATGCAAAGAAAATCAAGAATTCTGTTGATTTCTGATTTATAGAAAATAGAGAATATCTTGACATCTACGTTATCCTTGAATTTGTGCCTTCTCATTAAATGTAATTGTGCTTTATGGCTGCACTAAAGGAACAATGGAGGTCCTTGTACCTCAACTGGCACAGCTAAAATCCCTTTTGCTTTTTAATCAAAAAGTACATGTAAAAAGAAAAAAAGAGCCACTCAGTTAAATCTGAATGCACTATTTGGTCTGAAGTTACTAAGGCCTCACTCAGTGAGATGTTTTGTGGCAGGTAGAAGTCGTAATTGTTTGTACTCTGCATGTTTCATGGATAAAACCTCTTGTTTCCATCATTGCCATCCTCATTAACAAGTCTTGCCATTGAAAAACATCAGGAAACCTTAAATAATTGTAAGTTTTAGACTTTTTTTAGAAGAAAAGTATTCCTGTCAGACCTTGACACCAGATTTCATGGCCATTTTCAATCGAGCAATTCTAGAAATTTTGGATTCTTCGTTTGCAGAGTTGGTATCCATACACTGCTCTGCAACTCTCATTTTGCAGAGATATTTGTTAAATAAATAATGCTAGGTTAGGAATGATAGTATAAATATTTTAAGGAGCCACTAAAACATTAGGGAAAAAAAAAGAAAAAAAAAGAACAAAGCAGGCAAATTCCAAGTGAATGAACTTTTACTGTCTTCAAAGGGTTACCTGACCTTCTACTTTTGCAGCTTGCTTGTCTCAAAGTTACAGCAAAGGAGGAGATAACAGTGAAACTGTACTATAAAAATAAATTACTATCATGAATATTAAGCAACAAGGATATAATAAACATGACTGCTTACATGATTCTGATTTATTGATACTGATTTGCTGTAAATTATCACACAAAATACTCGTTTTAGTTGTTCAGGAACATGTGCAAAATAAAGCTTAGTGGACACTTCCCAAAGACCTTGACATCTGTCACTGGATTCATGCTGGGGACTCTTTTTCTGGTAGGGATGCAGCTCTATATTTACTTTTCCTTTCCATGGATTGATTTAGTTTTAATTTTTGGCTGCCTGGCTTCTTTAAACTCTCTCTTTTAACCATGCACAGTTTTTTAAAACTACTATCATGGAGGTTCAGCTCTGACACAGTGGAACAAATCCAGCTGCAAAATCTCCTAAAGGCTGTTCATGCTTGTTCTGTTAAATAGTGCTCACTTTTGAGTCAAGAGGTTTCATTACTATATTTATGAACCTCTTGGCACCAGGAGTTGGGATTTCCCAGTGCTAAGCATTAATGCATTTTGCATCACTCCTTAGCCTTGGGAACTCTGGATCACAGGTGCTGAGGGGTTAAAGACATTTTAAAAAAAAAAAAAAAAAAAAAAAAAAAAAAAAAAAAGCAGATTATTTCCAGATAGAAATCTTTAATGCATGTGAGTGTGTGGATGGTCCTGAGCAACTTTCAGAGAGCACAGGTAGA